>NW_026091721.1:0-22513 GCF_024586455.1 Bactrocera neohumeralis | reverse complement strand
GAAAGAAGAAGCAAATCCACTGACCTGAAACGCAACAACGGCTGGGGACCGCTACACTTGCCTCCCCCCCCCTTCCCTTCCTTCCTCTGGTCGGCGAAGCTCTTTTTTGAAGGGAAAAAACAACAACAACAACCATATTGTCTTTCTCCTCCTCCCCTCCCATTTTGCCACCGACGCTGTCGTGCAACCAGCTAGGCCAAAGGGAAAAAAAAAAGGTCTAAACACGGTAAAGTCAAAGAAAAAGAAAAGAAAGGAGAAACCTCTCAATCCCCCCCCCCTCAAAAGGACCTCGGAAGAAGAAAGTCCTCGTCTTTTTTTGTTGTTGTTGCCACTGCTGTTGGTTCGTTTAGGACGCATCCTCTGAACTGCAGACACAGCAGCGACACACACACAAAAAAAAAAGAACATCTTTTTTTTTTTGCACTTTTGTTTTATTGCTCGATTTTGGGAGGTTTCTTTTGCTCCTTTCTTCTTCTTTTTTTTTGTTCTTTCTCTCCTTTTTTGTGTGTGCGTAGTTGTTGCGAGGTCCGTACATACCGAACGCACCGTGTGAAAGAAGTGAGATTTCTCCTTTTTTTTTTTCTTTTCTTTTGCTGCACACACACACACACACACACACACACACACACACGCGTACACGTCAACCCCTACAGATATATATAGCCCTATCCTTCTTTTTTGTTGTTGTTGCTGTTATTGTCTTCTCTTTTTTTTTTGTTTCCTTATTATTTGTATTATAAAAACAAGTCTGGCTCTGTTCTTTTTTTCTTTCTTGTTTCTTTGTTTTCTTCTCTTTTCTTTTTTTTTTTGCGACGCTCCTTTTTTTTTTTTTTGCTTTCTTCTCCTCCTTCACTCGTGGTATCTTTTTGTTGGAAACACTCACTCTCTCACTCTCTTTTTTTTTTTATTTTTCTCCTTGAACCCAAATGGAGCGGCAGTGCGGTAGTTCTACGCGCAGCAGCGGCGGCGCCGACACGGAGACGCACACCAACCACAAAGCCGCGCCGACCATCAGCGACTTCCTCGAACGTCGCTGGCGCATCTTCCCTTTCTTGCGGACCTGCAGGCGGTGACGGTGAATTCCCCACGAAACTGCTCGAGGTCGGTGTACTGATCGAGTCCCTCCAGCTCTCTCCTTCGCGGTGCTCCCGGAAACCAATAACTGGAGTGACGGGATGTACAGCCTCTGCCAGATCCTCAACTTCACCCACCTGCCCTTTTATGGCTTCCTCGACATCGGTTTTTACCCTTGTCTTGTCATCTGCGTCGTCTTTAGTTTGGCCTACCTCGCTCAGTTCACGTACATGGCGGTGAAGTGTGCCTTCATGGACTCGTACATTGCAGGAACGAATCTCCTCGAATCCCCGGGCTTTCAAGCCATTCGGGCCTTTCTCTACCTGACCAGCAGCGTGGCGTTTGTGCCGCTGACGGAGAATTTGCTCGCTCTGGGGTACGCACGGCAGGCCCGCGGCAACTCGACGGGCGCCCCCGCATACAACAGCGAGGGCTGGACGCGTTACTCGCCGCTCCTCTGGTTCCCCGACTACTACACAAACTCACACAGCGCGAAAGGGGCTCTTGCCGTCTGCATCATTGGCATCATCCTTCCACGTCCTCCAGTCGTATGGGATGGCCATTTTGATGAACGAGTACCAGTACAACAGTTTGCACCCCCTCGCCCGCTGTAACACGTTTCTCGATGGCATTTCCATTTTTCACCGCTTCCTGAGCTGCCTGTTCCTCCATCAGTTCACCGCAATCAACGAGTTCATGTATTTTAGCGTGTGGATGGCCGTGAGCTCGCTGGTAATGATGGCAGCCTTCATGTTCTACCTCCCCTATTACAAGGAGCGAACGAACAAGGTGCGAATTGCCACGCTCGGCGTGACGGTCGTGTACTCGGTCTTTTCTGCCGCAACGTACGCGCCGGGCGGCAAGGACTTCTTCCAAGGCAAGCTCAACGAACTACTGCATCGACGTCGTTCTTTTCCTGTGCACGCTGCCTTTCCTCTACTTTCTGTTTTACCGCTACGTGCGATGTTCCGCGTGTCCGCGGTGTACAAGCGTGCCTTCCGCGCCCTCGTGGAGGAATCGAAGCTGACTAACCTCATTGTGCACGTCCCGAAGAACCTCCCACAGGGGGTGGAGCACCTGCCCGAGAACGCGAAGCTCATTGACGCCCTCGAGCAGGCCGTCCTGCAAAGCCAGGAGGAGGCGGAGGCCAGCGTCAGCTTCGGCAGCCGTGCGAGCTTGCACCCGTCGAAGCTCCATCCGCAGCACCACGGGCCCGGCGATTCCGTTCGGGAGGACATGTCCATGATCTCTATCCACGACTTTGCCAACATCCTGCGCGATGACGACATCCACCTGGCCACCGTCCGCTCCACCGTGGAAGCGTCTGTCACACTCGGAGACGAGCGCAGCACCGTCGTGGCCAGTGTCGTGAGCAAGGTCAATCGCCTGCGTCGCACCCTCGGCCGCTTCGTCGCGCCCTACGTGGACAGTATCTTCACCCCCAACAGACATCGAGCTCGCCACGCGCTTCTTGTTGCCGGTGCAGGAGGCGACTGGCATGCCGGTGTCGGAGCACCAGATCCGCTACGCTGCCATCATTTTCATCAAGGGATGGCGAAGTACCCGCACAACGCCTTCCCGCAGCAGGCGTTCCACATTTTCTCCTCCACATGGCAAAGAACCCGCAGCTCGCGGCGTCCGTGATGCGTCAGTACGAGGAGAGCCGGAAGATATGTTCTTACATGCAGAGCGCCGTGGAGGCGTCGCTGTCCCTTAGCTTCACCAACTGGCGGCTGCAGTCGGAGCTGACGCAGCTGCTGTTTCTCCAAGAGAACACCCGGCAGACGGCGTTGAAGCTCGCCAAGGACGCCCACCGCGAAGCTCTCCACCTCACGACGGAATTCTGGACGACGATGATGAAACGGGAATGCTCCTCCGCCGAACTCGCCGCGTCCAGCCGCGCCATGATCCTCGCCCACGAGGAAGGACAGCGGCGCTTACGCAGGCCCTCGCTTAATTCGCAATCCGGTAGCATGGAGGTCGTCGCCTGCTTGGCCGTGTTTAGCGACCACATTCGCGATGACAAGGACCTGTCCGCCCACTGCGTCCAGTTCCTGAAGCAGGCGCTGATGATTCGAGAACAGCCGGAAGCACGCATCGCGCGTGAAGGCCACGATCAGCGCCGCCGTTGTGCAGCTGGAGTTCTCGATGGCGTCGTCGAAGCAGATGGTCCACCGCTTCCGTGAACGTTCCCGGTGTACTTTCTCCTTCCGGTTCTTTCGGTGCTCGCCATCCTCTCCATCGCGCTGCTCATCGTCACACTTGTTATGACCATTGAAATACAAAAGGCGACGATGCAGGCAATAAAGAACATGTACGACCTTGAAAATCTCCGCAGCATGGCGACCCAGATCTCGCTCGTGGTGCGCCAGAATGCAGTTCTATTTGAGCGCCGGCAGTGACGTCCGCATGACCTGCAAAACGCGCTGTCGAGCAACAAGAAAGACTTTTTGACCACCTACAACGAAGTGTTCTTCGGCGCCGGCAATCATATGACAGAGGAGATCAAGACCTTTTTCCGAACCACCAGCGTGCACGAGATTGTACCGGGCTTCATTATGCCGCTCTGGTCCTTTGTTGGCGTTGCGTTGGGTGCTATTGAAGACATCCTCTCGGAGCCGGAGAAATCAAAGTACGTTGATTGGATGGCCAACGACTTTGGCGACGAGACCGCAGCCTCGCTCAGCCTGGTCTTCAACATGTACTCGGATCAGTACGACCGTGGCCTGGCGCACATGAAGAGCTGGTGCATCCCGTTGATAGCGGTGTTTGCGCTCTGCCAGGTGATTGGCGTGCTGGTGTTGCTGTACAGTCTCTTCTCCGTGTGTGGCGTGCAATCCATGGCATTTGCGCTGTTGCGTCTGATCCCGCTGGACGAGATCCGCAAAGTGTACAAGCACTCCGTAAAGCAACAGACCGACCTTGACGCCTTCTTCGATCAGAGTACACGAACCAAGGTGGACAGCCTCGTCGAGCTCGACCGCCTAGTCGATCGGCAGCGCCAGTTGAGCTACGGCAGTGGCGCCTCCAGCGAGAGCGAGGAAGGAGAGGCGCCGGCCGCCCGCTTACCAAAATGGACGACCGGCAAGCGCACGGCAGGTCGCGGCTTCAGCAGCTCAACGGTGGGCGAGGCGCCACGAGAGACGAGCATTTCCCGTTCGTGGCGCAGGAACAACAAGGCCATGTTTAGCGACGTCGACGACCACAAGAGTGACGGCGGCAGCAAAAACGCGAGGTGGAATGCGACGGGGTCTGCGGAAATGGCGCCGCTTCTTAGCCTCCTCGGCGGGGGCGCTTTATCAGCGAGGCAGCGGAGGAGGGTCGCTCCAGCGGTCGCGGCCGCTCAGGGAAACGTAAAAGGCACCGAGAACACGGTGTCGCACTGGAAGACATCATCGTCAACGCCGCCCGGGACAGTAGCGGCTCCGAGGACGACATGGACGACGGCGATGGAGACGACTACTACGGCGACTTGGACTACAACGGTAGCGACTCGACCTGCGGCGATGAGGAGGAGGAGGAGGAGGAGGAGAGGGGCGGCACCTCCTCGACGCCGGCCGCAAGGGAGACGGTCGTCCCTCAGCCTTCGCAGGGCGTGCAGGCGCCGGCAGCGCGGCCAGCAGCCTGCAGGGCTCCCCCTTGCTGGACTGCGAAGGCAGCAGCGGCAAAGACAAAGATAACAACGGCAGTGCCACACATGACGCCCTCACGCGCGCGACGAAGCGCCGACGCATGGCTGCTGCCTGTCGCCATCGATGGGAGGCTGTCCGCAGCGAGCAGGCCTTTCTTTGAATCTGGACGCGAACACGTACGACTCGGCCTACGGTTGCAAGTCCATCACACTGTTCCTCCTCATTCTCTTCATCCTTGCGGTGATTACGACACTAAACGTACTTGCCATGCCGCTCCCAAATACGTCGGCGAAGTACTTCCAGCACGTTGTGGAACACAACAATGCCGTGCGCGACGTGAAGGTGAACTCCGTCTTTTCCCTGCTGAACACCGTCTTCTTTGTGCTGCGCGGAGACACACGTTTCTTCAACGACTACATTCTTGTGAAGTCACAGGACAAGCGGTCTATCCTGCACGGCCTCGTGGGCGAAAACCTTGGCGACGAGAGCACGGCGACCGCGTACTTTGAGCTTGTCAACATGCTGAACGCCGTGGAGGAGATCACTGACATCATCCTCACGTTGGTTTGCAGTAAATACGAGGAAATCCTGTCGAACAAACCAAATCCCGTATGATGGCGTGTACCTTTCCAAGAACACATGGGGCGCCGAGAGTTCCCTCCTCATGACGCAGCGATCGTCGGAGCTGGGGGTGTACGACACCCGCTTCAACGTTCTGCAAGGGTCGACAATCGACCTGGCCAAGACGGACGATGAACGGGTGGAACTCGCCCACCAGCTGATTTCTTCGAAGCTGCTCACCGACTACATCCTGGCATTTTACAAGAAGCTGGACGACTTTAACATGGACTTCACAGATCCTCAAAAGAGCCTCATACACCGCTACGCCGCGGCTTCTCTCGGACTTGCCGTTGGCGGCGTTGTGTGCACAGCGCTCCTTGCGTACCACCTCGTTCGGCGCTCTCGACTTGGCGCCCGCCCCTTTGTTTGGATTTGGCTGGTGCTGACGGGTGTCTCCTTCATTGTGCTAATCGGCGTCAGCGGCAAAGCACTCACCGCACCGAACAGCATTGCGGTGGGCGACTACGCTCAGGCTGCGACAGAGATCTCGAAGGAGTGGAACACGATTCTGTTCAAGATGTTCTGGTACCCCATCGTCTACGTCACGGACCCCCAAAACCAACTGATTTGGAACTACCGCTTTTATGAACTGGCCCGAGACCACAAAAGCATTCACTTGCTGAACAGCCTTGCGAGCATTGGCCTCCGCGAAGTGCGCAGCTCCGACGAGCAAGTTCTCAGGTCCGCCCAGACGCTCTCCATGATCGGCACGACGCTTGTCTACCTCGGCACGAAGAACGAGCCGTCGAAGCAAGATCAAGTTGACATCTTCGACGACGAGTACCTTATGAACTACACCTGGGACTTCACCAGCGAGCCGGACTACCTCACAACGCTCGCGACTTACGGACCGGTGGATCGGCGGTTCTACACCTCACGGGCGCAGGATGAGCTGCTGTCCGACCAGGAAAAAATTGACCTGGCGATCGACACTCTGGTCTCGCACCGGCAAGAAGCAGCGACGGAAACGGTGTACGGGTACGTGCTTTCCATCGACTCCCTCGTCGCCGCGCGCCTCCAGACGGACTTGGAAGTGCTTCGTACCGAGCGTCGCATGTTTTTGGCCAGCGTCGTGACTTCCTCGTGCGGGTTGTTCTTCATGGTCGTTATGCTCTGTGTGACGACCGTGCTCTTCTCGATGAGGGCCGCAGCGGTCGGCAAGGTGGTGCGCCGCGCCCAGCCCAATCGTCTCGCAGCGGAGAGCAACGATTCCGCCGCCGCTGCCGCCGCCGCTTCCAGTGGCGCAAACAACGCCCAGGTGGTACCGCCTCAGCGGCGGCCAACAACGCGAACAATCCGTCCGTGGCGCTGGACACGTTCTCTGCTGGTGCAGTTGGCGTCTCTCCCTCGTCCGCTGCCGCAGCGGCTAGAGGGAATGCTGTCGCGACGACAACTCAAACAACAGCATTCATAGCAAGAGCGCGAAGAGCAACGGTGTGTGCATTCGCGTGGCGGCCTTTGTCCTCTACGGGGTCATCTTAGCGGCTTCGTTTGTTCTGGTAGCGGTCCTTCTCGTCTTCTCGAACCAGCTGAACAAGTTCGACGATATTCTAAACGAGGCCACGCAGCGTGACTGGCTCATGGCGAAGGCGATGCACGTCGGCTCAAGCGTCCAGCTGGACATTGCCAACTACGCCGTTGCGTCCGAAAAGCTGCGCACCATTCACACTGAGCAAGCGACCCTTGTGAACCACTTTTACTTTGGGGATGCCGACAAGGACTCCTACGTCTTCCTCGGACACGACAAAGAGCTGGGACGCTTTCTTTTGAGCGGAACAAGTATTACTTGGGCCAAAAAGTTCTACGGCTCGAGCAACGCCAACGTCGACGCTAACGGGTATCAGTTCCTGTCGACTGCCGAGACGGTTGTTGCGTCCAGCTTTGACGCCAGCGAGCAGGCGATGGGCGACTTTGGTGGGGTGGATGAGCGGTTCTTCTGTTCTTCGTCGCAAGAGGAGACAATCATGCGTCAGGTGAGTCGCGGTGTCGGGCTCATGCACGACGACGTGTGGGCAAGCTACCTCCGCCGCGCTTATATGGACGGGATGGACAGCTTCATGGCGGTCTATTCGGAAATGGAGGGCGAGTACAGTTCTCTTGACAACGCCGTGGCACAGTCTAACTACCTCTTTATGCAGTACAGTCAGCGCACCGCGAAAAAGTCTTTTTGGTGTCATTTTCCTCCTTTCATTTTGCTTCTCGTGTTTGTGCCCATTGCCTTTCTTTTGCGTGCAGCTGCCGCTCTACGCCAACCTTGTGCACGAGGACGTCAGCTACCGCCTGCTGATGAAGGTGGTTCCTCCTGACTTGCGCACGCGCTACCCCGCGCTGGACGCGTTCCTGCTCAGCAGCCATCGAAGCGGTGGTTTCGCCAAGCGCGACGACAACTCCAGCCGCGTGGACGCAACGATGAACGAGCTGGCACAGTGCGCCGTGGTCGCAGTAAATTCCGAGACGGGCGTCGTGATCCGCTTCAACGAGCTCGCAGAGTCGATGTTTAGCAGGAGTGCGGCCGAAGTGGTGGGCAACCACATCACGAAGCTCATCCCCTGTCGCGAGATGGACGACGGGTGGAGCGGGGCGCAGGAGGAGAAACTCGACGCCGGGAGGCGCCACCTGGGCGACGACGAAAACAACGGCAGCCGCACCAGTGGTGTAAGCTCCTTCTGCCTCAACGCTGTCCAGTCGCCGGCTCGCCGACAGTGGACGAGCCGGGGCGCCGTCGACCCCTCCTCTGACGCGTCGTTTGCCCGTACCCATGTGGGCGCGCCGCTGGAATCGAGCGTCCCTACGAGAACGACCCGCTGCGCCGCAGCGTGCGTGTGCCGCAGACCATCACGATTCCCCGCAAAAACGACCGCCCCCTAACCTTCTCGTACATCTCGCGTGTCATAACACTCAGTCAGCAGGGCGAGCATGACAGTGCGCAGTGAAGAAGTCGCCGACCGCGGTGAGTTTGTCGTGCTGCAAGGACTGGTGCAGACCACTAACTCTCTCAACCCCGACGGCGTGATCATGATGCTTGGCGACGGCACTCTCCATCGCGTCAATCACGCCGCGGAGAACATGTTCGGCTACAAAGCGGAAGAGATCATCAACAAAAATGTGCATCTTTTGCCAAACGACTCCGCGCCTTTTTCGAGGGATTTACCACACGAACTCGGGTGAAGGAGGGGGTTCCGTGAAGGCGCCCAGCAGTGACAGCGCGAAGGGTGCCACGGGCGACGCTGGGAACCCCAACCACGGCACCAAGGTGCGAAAGACCGTGACGGGCCTATGAAAGGACGGCAGTCGCTTCCGCGTGAACGTGGTCGTGATCGAGATCCGCTCCTTCGCCCAGAGCACCTTTATTGCCTACTTTGAAGATGACGCTCAGGGCCGCGACGTCGAGGCGGCGACGACGGTCTACCAGACCGTCATGAATCTGTCCCCGACCCCCATCGCCCTCGTTAGCAATAAAGGTCGTGTGCTTGACATGTCCAAGGCCGCCTGCGACCTCCTGCAGTGGACGCCCAGCGGGGCACGCGGATGCAGCGTAGTGAGCCAACTTATTGCACCGCCCAGCCAAAACGATGTACAATCCTTGTTTAAGGTGGCCAATGCCAGCGGTCGCAATCGTAACAACAGACCGGCTCAATTACTTTTGGTGCAAGCAACAGCTCCTGTACGGGCGGCGCTCGCTACAACTTCACCACCGTTGCGTCGGGTAGCGTCAACGTTGGCGGCAGCGCAACGGCGTTTTCAACGTACCGCGTGTACAAAAACGTGCTGATTGCGCGCCGGGATCACTCTGACGCTGCCCACGGAGATCGCCGCACACGAGCTCCGCGCTGGCGCCGGAGGGGTCTTCTCACCCGCGACAGCTTCCTCACGTTCCTCAACGACACGAGCAAAGTCCGCGAGATGGATGCGCAGGGTCAAATGGCGCACAACGTTGTGAAGCTCAGTGTGCAGCCGATCATTGTCGTAACGGCACAGGGCATGATCCAGTACTTCAACGAGGCGGACCTTTCAGTACACCGCCAGTGAGGTGATAGGCTCTCCTACACCCTCTTTATCCACGTCCCCGCTACCGGCGAGCCCGCGGAGGTCCGCGGGACCGCATCTTCCGGGAGCGCGGTCCGGCGCCGCCGCCAGCGGTGGCCGTAGCGGCAACAGCACCAGCGCCGACGCCATGGCGAACATCACGTTCACCGAGCACGTGGCCATGGGCGGCAGTGGCAGCAACGCACTCGTCCGAGTTCAACTCCGCGTCCTGGCTTGGTGACTACCCGCGCAACCCCGATGACAAGACTATCTTCCGCAGCTCCCGCATCATGCTGGTTCGCCGCCGTGTGACGGCACGTCGCTGCCAATGGAGCTCCGCCTCGCCGAGCTGCCGCCCGTGCACGGCACTTCTGAGAGTCTCGTGGCGGTCTTCCTGCGCGACGCGACCCTCGCTGTTGAACCGGCAGCGCACCATCATGGTCAGCGAGGCCTTGAACTCGGTCTGCCCCAGTCCGATCCTCCTCGTGGACGGCGCCGGCACGCTCACGCAGATGTCGACGGTCGCGGAGATGTGCTTTGGCTACCACGCCGGCGAGGTGCTCGGGGCGAGCGTGGAGCTCCTGCTGCCAACCATCGCGGACGCTTACCACACCATTGTGGAGAACAGCGGAGTGGGCCGTGGGCACGGCGCTGGTGGAGGCAGCCGCATGAGGAGTAACCTCGGCGGTGGCGACGACAACTGGAGCCTCCTCGACTCGGCAAGCTACGACGACGGAAGCGTGCTCGGCGGCCAGGACGGCAGCGGAGGGTTGGGCAAGGACGGCGCTGCGCAGGAGAGGGGCCAGCGCCGCGCGGCGTTTCATGGCGGCGGTCCTGGCAGAGCACGCAGGGAAGCAGCGGGGTGTGCTTTGCCGCCGCTGCGATGGCCGACTCTTCTTTGCATCCATTCGCGTGGAAGAACTTAAAGGGATCGTCGTGGGCACGACGGCGCAGAGTCTAGACGAGCTCCAGCAGGGCAGTACCAGAAACGTCAGCGTGGTTCTCTCCCAACAACAGCAACCAACCACAGCAGCAGCAGCAGTCACGCTCGTCTCACAATAGCCGCGCCGTGGCGCAGCCCCTTGCGCTGCAGCAGCAACAACCGCAAGCAAACCTGGTGGCGCTTCAATCGCAGATGTTCGCCATCTACTGCGACGACATCACGGAATTGAAAGAGACGGAGTCGCAGGCGGTCTCTCTTTCGTCAGATCTGCCACAACATCGATGTTCCGCCCTTCACTTGGACGCCGCGGGCAACATCCTTTCTGTCAACCGCACCTTTGAGAAGGAGTTGATGTACGGAGGGACAGCGGCGACACGACGGACCCCAGCGCCGCGCCGTCGGCCGCAGCTCCCTCCAGACCGCTGGTTCCATGTCCGGATGTCAGGGGCGGCAAGCCGAACAGCAATTCCAGCGTCGAAGACGACGACCACCGTCACGGTGGTGCCATCATTGGCCAAGCCTTCACCTCGCTCCTAGCGAATGCTGACTCCGCCACGCGCTACAAGCAGCTCCTTAGTGATCGCGTCAACCACCACGCAAACAAACGCACTGGCACCCACGAGAACCGCAGCGGCTCGACGGAGTCGGCCGGCGTCCATGGACAGGCGATGGGTGGCGGCGGCGGCTTCTCCTCCAGCGCCTCAAGCGTTCGTCTCCTTGCCGTTCCCACAAGCAACGGAGTCAGCCACAGCGTCCACCATCGCAGCGTGCGCGTCTTCTGCGGCGACGGGACGGAAAAGGTCGTCAAGTGCCGCATCGCCGAGATCATCGCCCCACCCACACTCCGCACGAAATCGGGCGCCGGCGACTCTGGCCTGGCGCCAGTACGCAGTCACTGCAGTCGCAGCCGCCCACCATCAGCTTTGTGGTCTTCCTCAGCGCCAGCAACGGGACGGTGGAGGACAACTTCGCCGGTGAAGACCCCGCCACCGCGCTGCTGCGCGCCTGCCCAGACGCTCTCTTTGTCACCGATCACGACGGCACCATTGTGCGGGTCTCGCCAGCGGCCGAGCGGCTCTTGGCTACAGTCCTCCGGGCAGCACCGACATCGCCGTCGGGTCGGGCCAGTGCAGCACGGAGGTGTTCGAATCGCTTGTCGGTCGGAGCCTCGTGGACCTTGTGGTGGCGCCGTCGTCGTTGCCCGCACTCATGCAGGCGAATGCGCTGAGGGAACGATCCTCGGGCACTGCCGGCTCTCCCTTTTCCCTACGCAGCGAGGGATCGCTTTCGCCGTCCGGCAACCGCCAGTCCGCATACCTCGTTGATGGCTTCGAGGTGGCCAGTCGGCCATGCAGCCGACACACCTGACAGCGCGCCACCGCGACGGACACCTCTTTCCTGTCGAACTTTCCACGATTGACGCCGTTGGCGACCACCACACCGCGCACAGCGTTTCCACCACTGCCAGCAACAACCCGCAGCAGCACCTTCACTCAGACACCCCGCACCTCTTCATCACGACGGTGCGCGCGGTGGCGGACGATGCAGTGCCGCAGCGCGTGGAGCTCTCTCCTCAACGGTGGAGCAGTTGGCCGTCCCCGTGGTGATCACGAACTACTACGGCGTTGTGGAAATGGTGAACTCCGCCTTCCTGCGTGTCTTTGGCTACACCGCGCCCTCCGCGCTCATTGGTCGTGAAGGGACGGTGCTCATGACAGATGACGACCAGCCACACCACAACCGGCGCATGAAGGACTACTTCCGGACCGGAATGCGCTTTGCCATTGACGCCACGCACCTGCGCGCGTTGCGAAGCGTTCGAACGGCGAGAGTTTCAAGGTCTTTGTGCGCGCGTGAAGGAGGTGGAGCCCAACTCGGTGGTGGAAAGCCTCGTCTCTGACAGCGACGCGCTGGGCTCTGCGCCTGCTTCTCGCTCTTCGCCTCCGACAAGGGTCGCGCGAAGAGCTCACAGGTGATGATGGAGACGAGATTTATCGCTGGCATGACGCCGGCGGACTGGGTCGCGGCCCTACCGGCAGCACGCAAGGGGGCGCCGGCATCCTCAGCAGCTGCCATCGGGTTCCCGGCACCGAATTCTTCGATGACGATGAGCTGGGCCAGTCGACCGAGCGACACGGAGACAACGTGCACTTCAACGCCCTGAGCAAGGACGGCAGCGCACCGTTCTCCCTGTCGAGCGTGGTCGTTGCCCACCACCGCGTTCGCCACACCACGCGCCGTCTCGAGGCTGGCTGGGCGACGAGGTGGGACTATCCTTGCCATCATCGACGGCGACGGCAACACGCTGCGTCTGTCGCGTGCGGCCCAGCGCACCTTGGCTGGTCGGACACCGAGGCCGCGGCGACGCTCGCCTCGCTCGTGACGCGCGACTCGAGCCTCACCACAATTGTCGAGGCGGAGCTGCAGAGCCTGTTTGCCGAGCTGCACGCCCAGAAGGTGAAAGATGAGACGATGGCCAACGCGCTCTGGGACAGTCGGCTTCCCGTGGGTGCGGACGAGGCAGGTAGCGGTCGCTCCCGCCCTGGGAGCAAGGACCTCCCGGCCATCCAGCGCCTCCTCTTTCCCGCAGCGCCGCTCCGGCGAGTCGGTGGCCGTGAAACTGGTTCTCAAGGAGGTGATCGCGGACGGCGACGAGACGTACGTGGACGGCCCCGAAGAACGCCGCACTAGTTTCCTCGTTGCCTCCCTGTCCGATCCCGTGTCCCGCCGCCTGGACGACGACGCCGACGCGTACGTCGTCAACGCCGCAATCCGCGACGCCGAGGAGTCGGAGAGCGACCCCAGCGCTCGCGCCGGAGGGGCAGCGGCAAAGGCCGGACTCCTCACCCAGTCTGCGGAGCGCAGTGTCAGGATGGGATCGCACCGTGTGTTTGTGGTGCTGCTGCTGGATCTCTCCGGCGAGGTCGAGGCGCAGCACACGAAGTCGCTGCACGACGCCGTCATGGCGCTCTGCCCGTCCCCGACGGTGTTCGCCGACACCGCTGGCCTCGTGCGCCTCTTCAACGCCGCAGCGGAGCAGTGCTTTGGCTGGAAGGCGGAGGAGATCATGGGCCGCAACGTGGCCCTCCTCATGCCCGAGAAGACCGCCGTCCTGCACGATGGCTTTATTCGCACCTATCTGCGCACTGGCGTTCGCACCGTCATGGACGCCCCACCGCGCTCCGTCACAGCGAAGCGGAAGAGCGGCAACGAGTTCTCGGCCAAGTTGATGCTGCACGAGGTGACACAAAAGGACTTTGTCTACGACGGCGTTGGGCTCTCTTCCATCACCACCAGCGCCGCCGCAAAGGGCACCAGCGGGGTGCAAGGGGTGCGCCAACGAGGGCAACCTCCCACGCCCTCGCCACCGTGGCCGCCCAGCTCACCACTCGCTTCTTTGTCGCCCAGGTCGTCGACAACAGCGAGGCGCACTGCGATGAGCAGCTCGCGCAGCTGACGAACACCGTGGTCGAGGGCAAGGAAGGACAAGTCCTTCTGGTGATTGACGCGCAGGACAAGATCCGGCTGGCCTCTCCGGCAGCCCTCTGCTTGGCTACAGCAGCATCGCCGACATTGCCAACAAGCACAGCAGCAAGTACAAAGCCACCGACAGCGAGGCGGGCGACAGCCTTGCCGGAGGCTCAGTGCGGGACCCGACCGACGCGAGCGCAGCCGGCATTTCCGGTGGTGCGGAAGAGGATCGCGCCACCGCGGCGAGGCTGCGCGGCGACGGGAAGGCGAGCGTGAACCACCTGCTCCCCCAGCACGCTGCACACGAGCTCAAGGACGCCATCATCAAGGCCTGCCAGTACATCAGCGATAGCGGCGCGGCGCCGGCGGTGGCTGGCCTCACCTCTGCGGAGGAGGAGGTCCGCCTTGTCATGGAGTGCTTCAGTCGCCGCAAGGATGGCGAGGAGCGCCGCCAGCGGCTGTCCTCCGTCTCACAGTCGTTTATTCTCACCGGCTTGCAGGTGAACCGGCGGCTGCCAAATGCCAACACGTCCACCGTTGCGGTCGATATTGAGGCCCGCCTGGTGACGTGCGGAAGCCTCTACCTCGGCTGTGTGCTCCGCCTCTCCGACGCGCGGCAACAGCAACAGCAACAGCAACAGCGGCAGTCCTCCATCTCCACCGTTGCCTCCGCGGACGCGGGCGCGTCTCCGAAGGCCACGAAGGAACTGAGTTTCACGGGAATGGCAGCACCGCTCTGCTCGCCCACGACAACGAGCAGCTGGTGGCGGTGGCGGAGGGAGCGATGCGCCACTACCTCAAGCCCTTCTTCTTGCTCAGCAAGGCAGGCGAGGTGCTGCGCGTCAGCAGGACGTTTGCCGAAATACTCGGCTACAAGACGCCCGCGCCGCGCTCTCTCACCTGCATGGGCCACCACGTCAGCGAGGTCTTTCCCGGAGCTGCAGGCGGACCAGCTCAGCAAGTTCTACACCACGGTCACGGTGGCCGAGGCAGCCGCGGCGTCGTCGTCGGTGCGCGCGAGCAAGGAACTGGCCACGAAGGCCTCACGCGCCGTGACGGCTATCAAGGAAGACGGCACGCCGATCAACCTCCTCCTCGTGTCCTTCCAGGTGCTCGAGAGCCTCAACCCGCGCACAAACCGCAGCGAGGTGTGTGGCTATGCTGGCCAGGTGGAGGGCGTTCTTGCGGCAAGAAACGAGATAGTCTCGCAGCAGCTGCCCAAGGCCCTGCTAGAGCTGTGCCCGCTGCCGATGCTCGTGCTCGACCCACGGCTGGGCAACCTGATCGAGGTGAACAGCGCCCTCCTCCGCACCTTTGACTTTAACGCGTCGCAGGTTCTTCAACAGTCCCTGCAGATGCTCCTATCTCGTTCAAGGATCCCAACCAGCCCGATGTCAGACGACGACGAATCGGGGTCACGACGACGGCGAGCCCGCGCACCGCAGCCCAACACAGCAGCATCCTTCACGCCAATCGCAGCGGCGTCCTGTCCTTGATGAGTACGTGGCCCTGTGGGAGCACAACCGCAACCCGTCGCGCCGCACCATTGACGAGGTTCACGGCGCGAACACAGTGACCGTGCGGGGGAGAACTACCCGAGCATCGGCCCCGAGCGGGTGCTCTGCGAGACGCGAAGAGGGAAGGCCATTCTGGTGGAGATGCATCTGCAGGAGGGCGTGTGGTTGGAAGAGAGATGCCTCGTCGGCTATCTGCGTCCGCTCTCGCCAGAGGAACAGGAGGGAGCGGAGAAGCCTGCCGAGCACTAGTCTGTGCCACTCCCACTTTTCTTTTTTTCTTGTTTCTTTTTTCTTTTTTTTTTGCTTTCCCGCTGTCATACTAAAATCCGTTTTTGTTGGCGTTGTCGCTTGCCGGCGGATGCCACTCTTTTCCTTTTTCCTTTGCAGTTGTTGATGTCTTTTTTTTTTTTTTTGGAGAGACACTTCTCCGCTCCTTTCAAGTCTTTTGTCTTTTCTTTCTTTTTTTAACTTCCTTTCTTTCTTCCCTCTTTTTAACAGCCAGTACTTTCTTTTTCTTCTCTCTTCCCTTTTTTTTTTTTTTGCTTCTCTCTCAGTTTTCCCTTTTTTGCCTGCGGCTGATACTGCGCAATTTTGAAAAGGCAGTTGTCCGTTGTTTTGAACCTATCCCCCCTTTTTTCTTTTTTTTTTCTCTCTCTCTCTCTCCGCTTTTTCCACTTTTACTTTTTTTTTTTGTCATGGAACCTTCTATTCCCTATGTAATCATCAACGAATGTGTGTGTGTGTGTGTGTGTTCTTTTGTTCTTGTACATCTCTACAAGTATGAACGAAGGATAAGAAAACAGACCCTATTATACACTTGTAACCGATTTCTTTTTTTTTTCCCTCTCCCTCCCCGTTTCTGGTACGCATCGGCACACACACACACGCACACGCATTTCTTTTTTCTTTCTATCCTTTTTGCAACGACCTCTCTTCGTTTTTTTTTTCTCTCTTAATCACTCTCTTTTTTTCCTTTCGTACACTTACCAAATCCACTTTTTACGTTTTTTTTTTTGTAGTTCTTTGGTACTGTGGAGACGCTGTTTAATCCAATGGTGTGCTGAACTCAACTGACAATCACTGAGACAAACAAACAAACAAATAAAAAGAATGATGAGACGCAACAAAAAGAGAAGGAAAAAAAAAAGAGTTGCGCGCACCTTTGCTGAGTCCGGATCGCCCGCGGGAAGCTCTTTTGTAGAGAGGCGAGAAACTGGAAAGGGAAAGGGAAGAGAGAGGAGATGGCGTTTTGTGAAAGAGGGAAGGACCACAGAGAACTCTTTTTTTTTTTTTTGCGCCCCTCCCCCTTTTTCCTCCTCCCCTTTCCTTTGCGCTTTCAAGCAAAAAAAAAAAAAAGATGAAAAATGAGAACTCAGGCATATGTGTAGATGTGAAAGAACGATGAAGGCACCACGACATCATCCTTTTCCATTCCTTTCTCTCTTTTTCTCATTTGCTTTTTTTGTTTGGTGGTGATTTTATTAGAAGGACAAAGGTGGACAAGAAAACAAGAACAGCGAAGAACGCAAAAAAAAAAAGGAGAGAAAGCGGCTGCTGCTTCGACTTGGCGACGGTGTGTGTCTTTCCTTTTTGTGTGTGCGCATTGTTTTTTGTTTTGTTTTTTGAGTTGTTGTTGTCGTCGTCGCGACTCACTGAAGTGAAAAAAAAAAGAAGAAAAAGAAAAGATGAACTTTTATTGCTCTGTCTGCAACATCCGCTTTACTGACTCACACGCTGCAGAGTCTCACACGGCAAGCCTCAAACACAAGAAGCGCAGCGGGGAGAGTGTGATGGAGGGGAAGCTCTACAAAAAGGACGAGGAGGTGACGGTCGACGATGTTATGAACCTCATGCGACGGAAAGGCGCGGAGTTGGATCTGCAACCTTGGCGTGAGCTACGGTACAAGGAACCCGCAGCCGAGACACGCTGAGAGAGAGAGAGAGAAAGAGAGAGAGAGAAGAAGGGGCTTTTTGCATGAGCTTGTCAATAATGGGAGGCTGCCCTTGGCAGCTCCAGGGTGACGAACACCCCTCAAGGACAGACCGAAGAGGAGGGTGCAGCAACAAAAGAAGAAAAGAAAAAGAGAAGAGGAAAAAGAAGTTCTTTTTCCTCTTGTTCAAAAAAATAAAAGAATGGTTCAAGCGGAAAGCGTGTGTGTATATGAAGGTTTCAAGAGGTGTCTCTGCCAAGTTTGTCCTTCTTTTTCTATCTCTCTTTTTTTCCTTTTTTCAACGAATAGGTCCCACATTAGTGTTTCTCCTCTATCTATCCTTTCACCGGTCGTTCTCTTCTTTGTTTTGTTTTAAGTGAACGTCACTTCTTTTTTTTTCTTTTTTGTCGAGCTCACTCCGACCAGTGTTTTTTTTTTTTTTTGCTTTCTTTGCAGTTGTTATTGTGGTGGTGGAAGTGGCAGCTCCCTCTCCTCGCCGGCGCCTCCTCCCCCCCACTCCTTCACTCAGTCGCTCGCTCACTTTGTGTGTGTGTGTGTGTTGTTTTTGTTTTTGGTCTCTTGCCACCTCTTGCCAACGGGTATCAAGAGAGGCCTGAGCTCATTGCGAATCGCGTGCGAGAGGGTGGCATACGTTACTGTTCTTGTTGTTTGTTGTTTTTTTGTCTGGGGGCATATATACATCTAAATATTTAAAACAATACTTTTAAAAAAAAAAAACACTGTATCATTCTCTTTTTTTTGGTGTTGTTGTTGTTGTTGTCTTTGAATTTTTTTAGCGCACGCACTCACTCTCTCACTCACACGCACACACACTGATTATCTTCTTTCTTTTGTCTTTTTTTTTTTTTTCCAAATGGAAGAGGCGGTGTACGGTGACGTCCTAGACATTCTCGTTGAGCTGCGCGAGGCGGTCAAGAGCGTCCTTGACAGCCCGCAACAGCTGCAGACGCCGACGGTGGCAGAGACAGTTTGCCGCGAGCAGAGCCCCGTCTTCCTTGGCAAATTAGATGCGCTGGCCGGCTCGCTTGATGCCGTCCTTCCACACATCGCCGGCACCTCCCCGTCTCCCGCCACTGCGACCGCCCTACGCAGTCTTGTGACGCGAAAGCTGGGCGACGTCATGGAGAGCGCACACCACGTGCGCTCCCTCACGTTGCAGGCCTCGCAGCAACAGCACGAGCGCGTCCCTGGCCTCTCTCACATCCTCCTTGGGGGCCACCGGCGAGCACCGGGCCTCGGAGATGATGCGGGCGCGCCAGGTGTTCCGCACCGCCGCCCAGAACCTCGACGACGCGCAGCGCCTCCTGCGAATTGCGTACCCCGGTGTCCTGCCCTCTAACTCACCCGCTTCGTCGCGCGACCTGGGCAGTGCGGCTGGCCGCTACAGCCGTGGCAACGACGACGCCGTCCGCTACAGCATCAGCAGCAACCGCTCCGACCTTGGCACGTCGACGGACCAAGAGAGCTGTCGAGGGCACCGCGGATGCCGACGCTGCCACGCTGGACGAGCGTGGAGGAACAAGCGCCCCGCGGGTGTCGACCACACGGCGCCGTACTGCCGTCGAAGCGAGTCGCGCGACGTGGGGCTCCGCGAGGGAACCGGCTCTGGCTCCTCCTCGCAGGTCCGCAACGACGACTTCGACGTCTGCCGGCCGTCCTGGGGCAGCAGCGGCAGCAGCGGCGATGACAACGCAAAAGCAGCCACCCGCAGCGGCACCGTCGAGCGCGCAGCCGCAGCGGCGGTCAACAGCGGTGCTGGTGGTGGAGCCAAGGCTTCCCGCACCGGGAGCCAGCGGCGGCCACAACACACCAAACTCGCAATGGTGGTTCGACTCAGTCAGCACCAGCCAGAGTAGTAGTGCCAGGCCAACGCCGCGCGGCCACAACAACAACAACAGCAGCACCCTCCGTGGCGGCACTCAGTTCACTCGTGAACGAAGGGTCTCCTTTCTGTCCTCAAATTCGTCCGACGACCACGACGACGGGGAGTTGCCTACCTGCAAGAACGCGACCGTGCGTTACGAAGGAAGCGTTGGTAAGGGAGGCGCTTCGGCACCCGGGCCGGGCAAGCGCCTCACCGGCCCGTCTGACGGCGGCGGTGGCGGAGCAGGAGCCGGTCTTGGATTTCGCGTACTTCCAGTCCTCCTCCCCCACAAGCCGCGCGGTCCCGAAGAAGCAGGCAGCAGCAGCAACTGCTGCTGCAGTAGCAACTGGCCCCAACGCGAAGAGCACTAGCGCCTCTGTGCCGCCTCCGCTTCCCGGCCTGCCGCCGAAAGCGCCGGCTTCGAGTATCACGGCGCCCCCGCAGGGACTTTCTATCATTACCAACAACGGCAGCGGCAGCGGCAACGGCAGCCGCCACAGCCCCCGGGGCAGTCCGAAAGGCAACGACACACTTCTCAGCCCGACAAACAGACCCATCGTCAACTCCGACGGCACGCACACGACACGTCATGTCCAGCCGGCTGCCTGGTGACCTCTGGCGACTCATCGTCGCCGACGAGACGGACGCGTTGCGCAACGCGCTACGGCACGACGTGATGGACCTGTTCAACTACGGAGAGGAAACTCCCCAAATCTATGAGGACAAAATTGGCGAGGTGGCCTTATCATTCAGCAATGGGTGCCTGCAAGCGAGCTGTGCTCACCCACCGAGCTTCGCTAACGGGCGCGGATATCGATCTTAGACTTTCCATCTTTTCGTTCCCCACGATGACGGGCTCTACGAGGATTTTGTCGAGGCACGTCGCAAGGAGCTGCAGAGCGACAGCACGCACAATGGAGAGACCGGCGCGCCGCTTGAGGAGAAAACAGCGGCCAACGGGCCTATCGGGAACTCCGACAACAGCTTGTCCAGTGTCACAGACATGCGCGCTGCCCTCGCCGACTACCGCTGGCCGGCTGCAGCGGAGGGCGCCACGCCCACCGCTGACACGGCGGAGCAAAGCTTCTCCGCCAGCCGCCGTTTCTCCAACGGCAGTGCGCACACCAGTCACGGCGGCTCGACGAGCAACGGTGGCTTCGCCGAGGACAGCAGCAGCGATCGCACCCTCTCGCTGATCCCGGAGAACTCCCCGTCACCTCGTTGACCCCGACCTCGGCTACGGCACACCGCCGAGGACAGCAGCAGCAGGCCCTCCTGCCGTTACCCGCTACCACCGCAGCGACAGCAGCTGCCGCAGCAGCACAATCCTCTCACCACACCCTCACGATCCCTGGCTGCCACTGGGCCCGCGTGGTGTCCCGGGTCTCGGAGCGTGTCTGTCGCCTCCTGATCGTGGACGAGATTGCCTCCGCGCTTGACCTGTCGTCCACCACAGTTGAACACGTCGAGTTCCGCTACGGCAGCCTCATCGTAGACTACGATCTTTCGCCCGCCCTGGCGAAGTGCTCCCCCAGCAACCTCGTGGACAAGGTGATGGCGCGCTGCACCTTCCCGGTGATGCAGCGCGTGTACAATGACACGTGCAGCCAGTTGGGCCTGACCTCGCAGATGCTGAGGCACCGCGCTCGTCCGAAAAGGGAGCGGCCGGAGCGGCGCCACCGAGGAAGCCAGAGGCGCAGTTAATCCTTCCCGATAAGGCGGCGCTGGACCGCGACAGCGACGAGGAGTCAGGCCGTTCTGGTCGCGCAACCGCAACTGTAACAACCGCACCAACCATCGCGAAGGCGAAGAAAGCGCCGTCGCGTGTTGTGAAGGCCGCATTGCCCGAGCCGTCGGCACGGCCACCCGCGCCAACGGGCAAAACCGCTCGTATGACGCTGTCGAAGTCTCCCGGAACCGCAACGTCGGGCCCACGCACGGGCCTTGCAAGCGTCACGAAGAGCACAGAGCGAAAGAGCCCCGACTTGCACGCGAGCCAAAGCACGCCTCCGCGCCTGTCCGATCAGCCGTCCAGCAGTCGTGACGGCTCGCTGGACTCGTTTCAGACGCCCTTGACGCAGCAAAGGCAGGGGCTAAAGCAGCTCACTTTGACGCCCATGGACGACGAGCCGACGACACTCCTGCATCTCTCCCTCATGCACGATGTACCCATTCCGGTGCTACGCGAGTGGAACCCGCACCTTGCTGCCTATGGCGAGGACGACCCGATCCCAGACAACGTCCCCGCTCGGGTGCCTCGCGCCTACGGCCTTGAAGAGGAGCTCAACGAGGAAGACTTTGCGGAGAAGGACGACGCAACGCTCGCCGGCTCAGCGCGGCGGAACTCGATGCTCAACCGCAGCCGCGCAAGCACCGGGACCACACGGTCCTCTACCGGCGGCAACCGTCCTCGCGACAACGTGGTTCTTGTTGCCGTGCGCACCCCCAACGCACCCCGCCGCTCGCAGCCCCCTGTCTCCGCACCGGGAGAGTCCCAAGCGCTGCAGATTGACGCATTGCCGCCACCACCGCCGCCGTTCGAACAACCGAATGCGGAAGGCGCCGGCGGTGCTGGCGGGGATCCGACAGCGTCACCTCCACCCCAATGGTGTCTCCGCGGGACTGGCAGCCAACGCCGGCCTCACCCCCGGACGCCAAGACGCTCATGGTGCACCGTCGATCGTCCGACACGCAGCAGCCAAAGGCGACGGTGGAGGCCCCCGCGAAGCCGGTGTCGTCACCCACGAGTAAGCCCGCCATCCGTCTTCTCTCCGTCACATCGGCAAAGGCTTTTCCCGCAGAGCCGGTGCAGGAGCAACAACAGCAGCAGCAGCAGCGCAGCCAAAAAGTCACCGATGAGCATTAGCAAGACCCGCAAGATCAACATGCCACCACCGCTCACGACGAAGCCGGCGGAGCAGCCAAAGCACACGGACCCGCAGTCGTCAGTAGCCGCGCCCGCACAGCAGCAGCAACACCAGCAGGAAGACGGGAACCACGGAGGACAAGGAAACACGAACAACGTCTGCGGGCGCCACTCTGCGCGACAAGGAGCAGCCACCCCCGAAAGACGAGCCAGGAAGCGTCGGCCGCGCAGGACCCGCAGGACTTAATGGCTCACCAGCAGCGCATGCGCCTGTCCCAGCCTCCACCCCTTGTCCACGTTTCTGGTGGAACGAAAGAAGCCCGGGTCCTCGGCGTCGGGCACTCTTCCTCCACCAAAGGACGCCCTCGCCGCCGCGGTGGGAGCAGCAGCAACAAGAACGCGCGAGCTCGCAGAGTCGGGAGACACGCCCCGTCACACAGCAGCCACAGAAGCAGCAGCAACCGCAATTGCAACAGCGGGAGCCGCGGCAGCAGCTGCTGCAGGTGTCTCTTCCTGTGCGGCTGCAGCCTTATCAAAAGCCCGCGTC
>NW_026091720.1:0-8967 GCF_024586455.1 Bactrocera neohumeralis | reverse complement strand
TTTTTTTTTTAACCGTGTTATTTTTTGCGGGGATAAAATTCAGATATCGCCAAAAGGCAGCCCCTTTACTGCTGCGAAAATAGCTTTGTAATCGACGAAGAGGTGATGTGTTCGATTCTCCTTTCACGGGTATTTTCCAAAACTTTGCGCATGGTGAATAACTGGTCCGGTGTTGCTTTGTCACGTCTACACACTGATAAGGTCCACTCAGTTTGTTGATGGTGCTTGAATCTTTCACAATAGTTCCATAGAACCTTATACACGATTTTGGGGGAGGCTTGTCCCATGGAGTTGGCGTAGATTGTAGGGTCTCTCTTTAATGGTTTGGGCAGAGCAGATTTAAAATTTCCCAATCGTCGGGCATGCTTTCGTCCGACATATTGTACAAAAACGCTTGATCATGCTCCTTATCAGTTTTTCGCCTCCGTTTTTGAACGGCTTCTTTGTTGTTCTTCAGAGGGGTAATTGGTATTCGAACTTCTTCATGGTGGGAAAATGGAACGTCCACTTCATGTCATCATTGCGGAATCGGATTCCCCTTTTTTCTGGCTTTATACTTTCGCTGCCATTCAGCGGGTTGGAGAAGTGTTCCTCCATAGTTTTGGTATGCTCTTGGCATCAGTCACTAGATCATTCTTTGAGTTCTGCAAAGTATGCTCCGATCTTAAAACGTTCTGTTAGTCACCCCATCTTTTCGTAGATTTTTGAATATACCTCTTTCGGCCAGCTTGTCAAGCTCTTCGTACTCACGCATTCGGCCTCTCTTTTTCTGTTGCAAATGTGTCTCCTTCCCTCTTCAACTTTTGGTATCTATCCCATTCCGCACGTGTTGTGGCAATGTTACGATCGCGAGATAGGCAGTCTGTTTTCTCTCGCTGCGACACGACTCCTCGTCGTACCAGCTGTTTTTTGCATTTTTCGAAAACTAATGGTTTTCGGTGCACTGTACGTAAGGAGCTTGAAGAGCCATCGCAATTCCTTTTTACCTAGTTGTTGAAGAGTGCCTCAGAGACAGGTGCCCAAATCGAGGAGAAAATTGTGTGTTGTGTTTGTTGAAGTGCGTTTTTTTCTGCACAAAATGCAAATTTTGGCTGCAACAAGATAGTGGTCCGTCGAGTGAGGACCCCGGGGCGTGCGCATGCCTAAAACACGGAACGTCTTCCGTCTATTATATTATATATCGATATGGTTGGTGGCTTTTGACCCGGAGGCGGCAGGAAGCGTGGTGAATTTTTCTATGCTGTAATCTAGTCCAAAACCATATTGCAGTGCAGGGTGTATGCCCTCAAATCGTAATCCTTAGCTCGTTTGCGATGGTCGTCATCAAAAGGGGGGTCTCTCATCCGAGGCTGTGTTATGCTTTTTCATTGGTAATGTTTTTTACGTGGCGGGTCCGAACCCTTTTTTTTTCTGGAACATGATAATCACTGGATAAGTTCGCACAGTTTTCGGGGTGATCAGCCATTAAATTAGCGTCAATTATGAATACGAACAAAAATGACATTCCCGAAGACATTTTACATCGTATTGCAAAGAATTGGAAATGGGTAAATTCCCGTTGGGATACTTCCGGTGGTCTGATATCAATTCCATCTTCCCTTTACCAATTCACCAAAGATGAACTCATCACGAATATTCGGACATTGGACAAATTATCGTTCTAAATTTTACAGTGCACGCGCAATGTTAGCGCCAAAATACCGATGTTGTTGACTTGAACGGGAAGATTCAAAGTCAAATCCGGAGACTTGCGCTCATCAAATTGATCATCGTGGAATTTCTAAATCCTTTGATAGGCTTGGTATGCCACGCATCATTTGCGTCTCAAAGTTTGATCTCTCGTTATTATGTTCCACCTTCGGCGCCGAAACTGGTAATGGAACCTGACTGATTGTGACGCAGCTATCGAATACAAGGGCAGAATGCTTGATTCTACGAATTTCTGGGGTTCTAACGATTTGCCATTTCAGTTCAAACGTATTCAGTTTCCAGTGAAAATTGCATTTGAGACACAAGCATAGTCGCATAGTGTATGGTATACATTTGGAAATGCTTTGTTTTTCACTCCGGGCCCGATATACTTGGCCTGCTCACGAGTTGGAAAACCATCTTTTCTATACACCGGAACAGCAACCAAAAAATGTTGTTTATCAAGCTGCGATACATTGAAAAGAGTGAAATGATAAATTCAACTTTTTCATTTCTAAACAATAATTTCACGCAGGACAACGACTGCGGGGGTCAAATAGTATATAATATATTGAAAATTATATTTTCCTGTCCAGTAGTTATATGGTTACTGGTTTTGAAAAATAGTTCCTAATTTAATATTTTTAAAAAATATCAATAACAATTTTTAGTGAAAATTTAAAGTCGCCGCATTATCGTACACTGTAATGAGATTATCGTAACTTTTGACGAATGGATTTCCATGGTACGGCAACCAAAGTCCCGTTATCTCTGATGTCTACGTTACATGATTAGTTGCGCTAGTACCTTAGGTTACTGAGAGCAAAAGGTTTTCGAGGCCTAGAGTATACAATCATATGATTTGATATTAAGAGCTACCTTTGTGGCAGGCATGGAATGAATCATCCTTGATCACGTGCTGTAAATCGAATGTCATTTTCGCCTCTGAAATAAGTTTGCGTCCTTATTGATGCTGTGTATAGCGTATTTGAAGGCGAGATCAATCGGACCATCATGCATGTCTGAAGAAATAGCACCTACGATGAATAATATACTCTAATTTCATATATATATACGTACTTGTGTTTATCAGCAAACAGTGTTAATTAAGTATTGGATGCAATTTAGGAAAATTTAACATTTCAATAGTAAATGTTATGTACAATAGGCGAGGTATGAACGCATACCTCGTGATTCGTGATATTTGTTAATCTTATTGAATTTTGGAGCACTATAAAATTGTAAAATGATCTCCTCATAAACTATGGCAAATAAATTGATGAAATGTTGTGTACTTGAAGAAAATGTTGTGTTATATTATTAATAATTTTCACGGTCGACTTGTTTAAATTGTAATATTCTACTTACATTTTTTCATGGTAAAAATAGCAAACAATGTCATACAACGCGAAAATCTTTCACCTTTAATAATTCGCAAGAAATGTTTGTTCGTTCATGCCATTCCGAAGATATTGAAAGATCGACCGACTCGTTGTGCGATATGCTTGCGATATCTGTGCCGCAAGAAATTAAGTGAAACAGGAAAATAATTAATAGCTCTCGTAATGAGATTCCTAGTTAATTAAATTATTGTCAATTATTACGTACATTGTTCGTCCAGGAAGTAATAGCACTGATACGGCTTAAAAAAAATTATTGAATCAATCATTACAATTCTTTAAAACTTTCAAATCTTCGTCGCTGCAGCGCTTTCAGTGCGATTTCCAAGCGTTGAAGGCGTCACAGAAGGCACTCTCCGGAATAACCGTGAGAGCCGAGGTGCATGCTGCTTGGATCCCCTCTGTCGTCTCAAAATGCTTGCCTTTTATCGGCCTTTTCAGGCAAGAAAACAAAACAAAAGACCGGGGAGCCACATCTGAGCTGTAGGGCGGCTGCGGACGAGTTGGGATGCTGGTCTTGGTTAGGTAGCTGTTCACAAGAAAGGCGGTGTGAGCCAGAGCGTTGTCGTGGTCCAACTTCCAATCGGCTGTGATGTCTTGTCGGACCCAGTTGACCCTTGTTTGAGTCTCTCGAGGACTTCCACGTAAAATTGGCGTTGACAGTTTGTTCAGAGAAATAAATGCACGGTCGACGATACCTTGATTAAAGGCATAGCATCGTTTTCACTTTGCTCATTCTTCCGGTCTCAGACGACTTTTCCCAGCCCTCCCAAAAAGGCCTGATGCCATCGACACGCACCACTTCTTGCTAAAGCAACATCTGGGTAAGCCTGATTGATCATATCAAACGTTTTTGTCGCAGATTTACCGACTTTCACGCAGAATTTAATTGGGTATCTCTGCTCTAACGAACGCTGCATTTTCGGCTTGCCCCACTCACAGAAACTCGTTGCGCGAAAATATTTGTCTCCAGGTGCTCGGAGACTACTTACCAGCCCCGCGTTCGTTAGCTAGGAACGCCCTCTACCGAATCCAGTCAGTGCGCGCACGCTCCGAAGTACAGTCGTGGCGGAAGAAAATCAGTCGTATTACTTTCCGGACAAACCCTGAAGATATACGGACATAGGTGGCTTGCGCTAAATTTAAAATCGTGTCATATGGGAAAAGTGTGGTTTCAGTCCGATTTCGTCTATTTTCGCACTGTAATATAAGAAGTTAGGAGAATGTTACGCACCAAAAGTGTATCATAACAAAATACCAGATTTAATAGATTTTGCTGTAATCAAAAATTTAGATAAATCCGACATAACAGCGATACATTGCACGACCTATCTTCTGATCACTCTCCTGTACTAAAAAACATAAAGGAGCAACCTATTTTCGTTGACCCAAAAAAAGTGGGTCTAACATCGTAAAAAAGAAGGCTAATATAAAAAAAATAGGGAGTAGCCACATTAATATTGGGCACAAAAAAAAACACAGGAAGAAAATATTGACAAAGGGGAAAAAGAAACCCAATGATATAATAACTAACGCAGCTGTCTTAGCAACCCCAAAAAAAAAAGCAATAAAATTGGTTTCAAAAAAACTTAACAGAGAAATTAAAAAGCGTAAATGAAAAAATGCGTGCAAGACGAGAATGGAGATAAATCGCTCCCCCTTCCAATCAGCTTAAATTTAAAAATCAGCTCTACGAAAATTTAAAAAAAAGCGCTTAATAGTGAGGAAGAATTGAACACTGAAAGGGAATAACGAAGCTTTTCCAAAACTAACGAAATAAAAGCATTTCAGCAATTTTTTAAAATTAGCCCAGGCGTTTGATAAACGTTTTAACGGGGCCCCTTTTTATATGGGGTTTTAAAAAATTGTACAGAAAATGTAAAAAATTGGAGTCTTATTGAAATAATAGACAATTTATGGAAAAAGGGGTGATTTCATATCTGATGAACAAAAGATAAGGGCTTTAGGGGGCAGCTTTTTGGGCCCCAATTTTAAACATAATATATAAAACAGATCTTCCAACTGTTTAAATTTCTTCTTTATTGGCTAAACACCTTACGCGATTTTTTAGCCAATTAAAAACATCGTTTCTTCTTTTTTTTGAAAATGGCCCCAATTGGATATTCCAAGCGAAGCCAGGTCCTTCTCCACTTGGTCCTTCCACAGGGGGGGGTTCCCCCTCTTCCTCTGCTTCCCCGGAATTTTCCGCCGACTGGGGTGTTTTTTCCATCCGGGCCATGACCTAGCCAGCGTAGCCGCTGTCTTTTAATTGGCTGAACTATGTCAATGTCGTCGTATATCTCGTACAGCTCATCGTTCCATCGAATACGGTATTCGCCGTGGCCAACGCGCAAAGGGAGGATGAGTCATGTGTAGAAGTTCAGGCAAGTGAGGAAAGTTCTCTGGTCGCCATTCACTTGGGAGCGGTCAGAAACGATTCTTTTACATATGACTCAAGCAGCTCACGACTTCCGGTCTTTGACCAAGTATCCTCTGGGTAGCCTAATAACATCCATTTGAAGGCGAGCTAAAGTGAAACGGTCAAACATCCCTTCCCCGGGTTGCACACTGGATTTGGGGCCCGCCATGTAAAAAAACAACCCCAATGAAGAAAGCAGCAAGCCTCGGATGAGAGACCTCCTTGATGACGACCATGGCAAACGAAATAAGGACTACGTCCTTGTGTGGCATTTACTACAGTGGCTATATAAAGGAGCGCAAGTTTGGTGTAGGATTCGTGGTGGGAGAGAGACAAAAGTCTTCCAACAGCTAACAATGTATTAACTTCAACTTTGCGGATGATACAGCCATAGTGAGCGTAAATTGCCACATTTTAGCACAAAGAATACTCAGAAGCATTTAAGTTCTATTCGAGGAACATGGCTAGCGAACTGGCGTATAAATGTGAATGAACAGAAATGTAAGCATTTTACGTGTTCGCTAAGACAAAATGTCCGGCAGTAAAATAAACAATGCTTTAATACCCCAAGTGAACAAGTAGCATGTCTTGGTATTCACATAGATATAAAGTTCACGTGGAGAAACACATCCTCTAGTAAAACGACACGTATTAAGATTAGAGCTGCAAATTTAAATTGGCTTTTAAATAAAAACTCAAAACTTAGCCTAGACAACAAAGTGCTTTTGTATAATACGGTCATAAAGCCGATTTGGATGTATGGCTTTCAACTGTAGGGTACGACTGTGCAACTAATATTAATATAATAAAAGAGGTTTCCCTCGAAAATCTTAGAATAAACACGGGTGCACCATGGTACATTGTAACGAAAATATCCATAAAAACCTTGGTATTCCTATGGTAAAGAAAAGTGAAGTTACAACCCTTTGGCTAATACTTTGGTAAATTCCTGCCACCCAACACCCTTAAAAAAAGATATGCCTGCGTACTAAGGCAACGTATCACCAAACAGCTCCATCACTTTCTTGAGCAGTCTAGTTTTTAAATAGATATAACTTATGTTAAGGCTTTAAAAAAAACAGACCCAAAAAATAAAATAATATTGAAAACAAAAAAACATATTAGAGTGAGAGCCACGCCGCTTTAAAAATTTTTCACTTCACAGCTACCCATTGGCACTATAATCTTCCTGTGCCAAATACGGTTTATATCTTGATGTAGTGCTTCTTATAGAATTTTATAAGTTTTCGGAAATGGAGGATTTTGGGCTTGACAGTGGTCGATTATGAACAAATGGAAATCCCAATACGCAGCATATGCTAAAGAGTCTTTCATTTGTTGCAGCTTATTTTTAAAGACTAAAATTTAGTATACAGATTTAATACTCTTAATAATCCCCCATTATTATTAAAATTATACAATTTCATAATAATATCAGTACCCATTCAGGGGATATGGGGACTTTTTTCCCTCCCAAGGCCTAAATGGCTATTAATAATTTTACTACTTTGAAAATATAAAGTAACAGAAAATTTAATCTAGTAATTTGCCATTTTATTTCAGAAACAAAATAAAGACTCTCCATTTTTTAATTAAAAAATATGTTAAGATCCACTGGAAGTTACAAATTGTAGCAAGCATGTAAACATTCGGTCTCAAAACCAGCAAATTATTTAAGTGTTTTTATGAATGGAAATGAATAAAAATGCAAGATTTGATATAATAATGCAATATATTCAAATAAAACAAGTAAGGAAAGGTTAAGTTCAGTCAACCTACATTTTATATTGAATATAATTTGAGTAAGGTTAGTATCGACCAGATTTTATATATTTTTGCTCACCCCATAACTACTAATATGCCACATACTAAAAAAAATTTTCCTAAAGTTTCATTAAGGAACTTAAACACCCACCAATCTTATGGAGAAAGGCCAAGTGAATGCTCAAAATCTTGGTAATACTTATATGGATGTTTTTCATAGAGTTTTGAACCAAAATCTGGCAACCATACAAAGATATCATGAAAATATACTAAAAGCGGCCAGGAAAGCTAAAAAATGACCATGGATTTTTACATCGATAGAAGTTGAAAGCCCGCAAGCAATAAAATGCTATCAGTGAACATACTAAATACTGCCTCATTAGGCGGAAGGAATGAGTGGACCTCCTCGAAAAGAATCTCTGGATGTACTTATTAAAATGCACTTCCTTGGGAGTCAGCAAACGCCTATAACGAGGTTCAACCAGAACCACCGCAAGCGCAGCTGATTACCGAGGCCAGATAGTGACAAAAGCAAATCAAAATGCCAAAAATGGTATCTCACCATTTAAAGCGGCAGGTCCAGGGATTATGCCATAATACTGCAAAACTGGAAGAAACAAAGATTCAAGGCTTGAAAATATATACAAAGTTTAGCATTCAATTTCTTACATCCCAAAAGTTGGAAAAGAATAGAGTGGTCTTCATTCCAAAACCAGGCAGAAGAACACACGATAATGCCAAGAATTTTAGACCTATAAGCCTCACATCATTTATGCTAAATGTACTAGAAAGGCTAATGGACTTACATATAAGACAGTCATGGCGGATAAGTTATCGAAGTCCAACATACGTACATAAAAGGGGCCCATCACCGAAACTGCCCCTTTACGAGGGTGATAAGTGTAAATTGAAAATTCACTACACTACAAACAATACACCATGGCTGCATTTCTAGATATAGAGGGGGCCTTCAATAATTAAAGCATATGGTGGCATAGATGACACTGATCGCAGATGGATACAATCGATGCTTGAGAACAGAAAGATTATAGCATCCAACGGCGGCGCAACACAAATAAGTTATGTGAGTAGAGGGACTCCTCAAGGAGAGGTCTTCTCCCAGCTTCAATGGGTTGTAGCGCTGAACGAAATACTGCTCCAATTAAACGGTGGAGGAGCTAAAGCAGTAGCAAAAGCGACGATATAGTGTTTTTGGTATTAGGCATGTTTCCTTAACAGTTAAACCTATTTGCTAACAACAATGGACAAGGGTTAACCCCAACAAAACAGAATTGATGCTATTCACAAGCAGTACCAAAATCCCTGTTTCAACTTCCGGTACTAAACGGTACAACACTCTCCTATCCCCACAGCTAAATCTGGGGGTGGAGATTGCACCTCCACCTGAAAATAATATAGGAAAATTAATAAATAAAGCTATATGGCGTAATATACTTTCAAGGAATCGTTAACGAGGGTTTGGGGCCTTACACCTAGTATAATCATGGTGGATGCATACGGCTGTCATAAGACTTATACTTTCATATGGAGCTCTGGTATGGTGGCCAGCGCTGAACAAACAATACAACATTAGAAAATTAAATGGGATACAAAAAAGCAGCATGTGCAGGTGTTTCTGGTGCAATCAAGTCATGTTCGACCGACGTGAACAAAGGGTACCCCCTAACGAGAATG
>NW_026091719.1:0-9408 GCF_024586455.1 Bactrocera neohumeralis | reverse complement strand
TAGGGATAGAGAATTTGAGGGCTTTTCTAAAAGCTCCTTAAATTATCTAACCGATGCTCTTTATTTGACCCACCTACTTCGAATACTTTAGCCGCTAGAGCGTTTACAAAGTTGAAACAAACATGTGATTTTTCTCAAAACACTACATTTGTTTGTGAACACTATTGCCGCGCTCCTGGTAGGGATAGAAAATAGGTTGAGGGCTTTTCTAAAAGCTTCTTAAATTATCTAACCGATGCTGTTTATTTGACCCACCTACATCGAATACTTTAGCCGCTAGAGCGTTTACAAAGTTGAAACAAACATGTGATTTTTCTCAAAACACTACATTTGTTTGTGAACACTATTGCCGCGCTCCTGGTAGGGATAGAGAATAAGTTGAGGGCTTTTCTAAAAGCTCCTTAAATTATCTAACCGATGCTGTTTATTTGACCCACTTACATCGAATACTTTAGCCGCTAGAGCGTTTACAAAGTTGAAACAAACATGTGATTTTTCTCAAAACACTACATTTGTTTGTGAACACTATTGCCGCGCTCCTGGTAGGGATAGAGAATGAGTTGAGGGCTTTTCTAAAAGCTTTCTTAAATTATCTAACCGATGCTGTTTATTTGACCCACTTACATCGAATACTTTAGCCGCTAGAGCGTTTACAAAGTTGAAACAAACATGTGATTTTTCTCAAAACACTTCATTTGTTTGTGAACACTATTGCCGCGCTCCTGGTAGGGATAGAGAATAAGTTGAGGGCTTTTCTAAAAGCTTCTTAAATTATCTAACCGATGCTGATGCTGTTTATTTGACCCACCTACGTCGAATACTTTAGCCGCTAGAGCGTTTACAAAGTTGAAACAAACATGTGATTTTTCTCAAAACACTACATTTGTTTGTGAACACTATTGCCGCGCTCCTGGTAGGGATAGAGAATAAGTTGAGGGCTTTTCTAAAAGCTCCTTAAATTATCTAACCGATGCTGTTTATTTGACCCACACCTACGTCGAATACTTTAGCCGCTAGAGCGTTTACAAAGTTGAAACAAACATGTGATTTTTCTCAAAACACTACATTTGTTTGTGAACACTATTGCCGCGCTCCTGGTAGGGATAGAGAAAGTTGAGGGCTTTTCTAAAAGCTCCTTAAATTATCTAACCGATGCTGTTTATTTGACCCACCTACGTCGAATACTTTAGCCGCTAGAGCGTTTACAAAGTTGAAACAAACATGTGATTTTTCTCAAAACACTACATTTGTTTGTGAACACTATTGCCGCGCTCCTGGTAGGGATAGAAAATAGGTTGAGGGCTTTTCTAAAAGCTCCTTAAATTATCTAACCGATGCTGTTTATTTGACCCACCTACGTCGAACACTTTAGCCGCTAGAGCGTTTACAAGTTGAAACAAAACATGTGATTTTTCTCAAAACACTACATTTGTTTGTGAACACTATTGCCGCGCTCCTGGTAGGGATAGAGAATGAGTTGAGGGCTTTTCTAAAAGCTCCTTAAATTATCTAACCGATGCTGTTTATTTGACCCACCTACGTCGAATACTTTAGCCGCTAGAGCGTTTACAAAGTTGAAACAAACATGTGATTTTTCTCAAAACACTACATTTGTTTGTGAACACTATTGCCGCGCTCCTGGTAGGGATAGAGAATAAGTTGAGGGCTTTTCTAAAAGCTCCTTAAATTATCTAACCGATGCTGTTTATTTGACCCACCTACGTCGAATACTTTAGCCGCTAGAGCGTTTACAAAGTTGAAACAAACATGTGATTTTTCTCAAAACACTACATTTGTTTGTGAACACTATTGCCGCGCTCCTGGTAGGGATAGAAAATAGGTTGAGGGCTTTTCTAAAAGCTCCTTAAATTATCTAACCGATGCTGTGTATTTGACCCACCCTACGTCGAATACTTTAGCCGCTAGAGCGTTTACAAAGTTGAAACAAACATGTGATTTTTCTCAAAACACTACATTTGTTTGTGAACACTATTGCCACGCTCCTGGTAGGGATAGAGAATAGGTTGAGGGCTTTTCTAAAAGCTCCTTAAATTATCTAACCGATGCTGTTTATTTGACCCACCTACGTCGAATACTTTAGCCGCTAGAGCGTTTACAAAGTTGAAACAAACATGTGATTTTTCTCAAAACACTACATTTGTTTGTGAACACTATTGCCGCGCTCCTGGTAGGGATAGAGAATAAGTTGAGGGCTTTTCTAAAAGCTCCTTAAATTATCTAACCGATGCTGTTTATTTGACCCACCTACATCGAATACTTTAGCCGCTAGAGCGTTTACAAAGTTGAAACAAACATGTGATTTTTCTCAAAACACTTCATTTGTTTGTGAACACTATTGCCGCGCTCCTGGTAGGGATAGAGAATAGGTTGAGGGCTTTTCTAAAAGCTCCTTAAATTATCTAACCGATGCTGTTTATTTGACCCACCTACGTCGAATACTTTAGCCGCTAGAGCGTTTACAAAGTTGAAACAAACATGTGATTTTTCTCAAAACACTACATTTGTTTGTGAACACTATTGCCGCGCTCCTGGTAGGGATAGAGAATAAGTTGAGGGCTTTTCTAAAAGCTCCTTAAATTATCTAACCGATGCTGTTTATTTGACCCACCTACGTCGAATACTTTAGCCGCTAGAGCGTTTACAAAGTTGAAACAAACATGTGATTTTTCTCAAAACACTTCATTTGTTTGTGAACACTATTGTCAGGCTCCTGGTAGGGATAGAAAACAGGTTGAGGGCTTTTCTAAAAGCTCCTTAAATTATCTAACCGATGCTGTTTATTTGACCCACCTACGTCGAATACTTTAGCCGCTAGAGCGTTTACAAAGTTGAAACAAACATGTGATTTTTCTCAAAACACTACATTTTTTTGTGAACACTACTTGCCGCGCTCCTGGTAGGGATAGAGAATGAGTTGAGGGCTTTTCTAAAAGCTTCTTAAATTATCTAACCGATGCTGTTTATTTGACCCACCTACGTCGAATACTTTAGCCGCTAGAGCGTTTACAAAGTTGAAACAAACATGTGATTTTTCTCAAAACACTACATTTGTTTGTGAACACTATTGCCGCGCTCCTGGTAGGGATAGAAAATAAGTTGAGGGCTTTTCTAAAAGCTCCTTAAATTATCTAACCGATGCTGTTTATTTGACCCACCTACGTCGAATACTTTAGCCGCTAGAGCGTTTACAAAGTTGAAACAAACATGTGATTTTTCTCAAAACACTACATTTGTTTGTGAACACTATTGCCGCGCTCCTGGTAGGGATAGAGAATGAGTTGAGGGCTTTTCTAAAAGCTCCTTAAATTATCTAACCGATGCTATTTATTTGACCCACCTACGTCGAACACTTTAGCCGCTAGAGCGTTTACAAGTTGAAACACAAACATGTGATTTTTCTCAAAACACTTCATTTGTTTGTGAACACTATTGCCGCGCTCCTGGTAGGGATAGAGAATAGGTTGAGGGCTTTTCTAAAAGCTTTTTAAATTATCTAACCGATGCTGTTTATTTGACCCACCTACATCGAATACTTTAGCCGCTAGAGCGTTTACAAAGTTGAAACAAACATGTGATTTTTCTCAAAACACTACATTTGTTTGTGAACACTATTGCCGCGCTCCTGGTAGGGATAGAAACTAGGTTGAGGGCTTTTCTAAAAGCTTTTTAAATTATCTAACCGATGCTGTTTATTTGACCCACCTACATCAAATACTTTAGCCGCTAGAGCGTTTACAAAGTTGAAACAAACATGTGATTTTTCTCAAAACACTACATTTGTTTGTGAACACTATTGCCGCGCTCCTGGTAGGGATAGAGAATGAGTTGAGGGCTTTTCTAAAAGCTCCTTAAATTATCTAACCGATGCTGTTTATTTGACCCACCTACATCGAATACTTTAGCCGCTAGAGCGTTTACAAAGTTGAAAACAAACATGTGATTTTTCTCAAAACACTACATTTGTTTGTGAACACTATTGCCGCGCTCCTGGTAGGGATAGAGAATAGTTGAGGGCTTTTCTAAAAGCTCCTTAAATTATCTAACCGATGCTATTTATATGACCCACCTAGTACGTCGAATACTTTAGCCGCTAGAGCGTTTACAAAGTTGAAACAAACATGTGATTTTTCTCAAAACACTACATTTGTTTGTGAACACTATTGCCGCGCTCCTGGTAGGGATAGAGAATAAGTTGAGGGCTTTTCTAAAAGCTCCTTAAATTATCTAACCGATGCTGTTTATTTGACCCACCTACGTCGAATACTTTAGCCGCTAGAGCGTTTACAAAGTTGAAACAAACATGTGATTTTTCTCAAAACACTACATTTGTTTGTGAACACTATTGCCGCGCTCCTGGTAGGGATAGAGAATGAGTTGAGGGCTTTTCTAAAAGCCCCTTAAATTATCTAACCGATGCTTTTTATGTGACCCACCTACATCGAATACTTTAGCCGCTAGAGCGTTTACAAAGTTGAAACAAACATGTGATTTTTCTCAAAACACTACATTTGTTTGTGAACACTATTGCCGCGCTCCTGGTAGGGATAGAGAATAGGTTGAGGGCTTTTCTAAAAGCTCCTTAAATTATCTAACCGATGCTGTTTATTTGACCCACCTACATCGAATACTTTAGCCGCTAGAGCGTTTACAAAGTTGAAACAAACATGTGATTTTTCTCAAAACACTACATTTGTTTGTGAACACTATTGCCGCGCTCCTGGTAGGGATAGAAACTAGGTTGAGGGCTTTTCTAAAAGCTCCTTAAATTATCTAACCGATGCTGTTTTTTTGACCCACCTACGCCGAATACTTTAGCCGCTAGAGCGTTTACAAAGTTGAAACAAACATGTGATTTTTCTCAAAACACTACATTTGTTTGTGAACACTATTGCCGCGCTCCTGGTAGGGAAAGAGAATAAGTTGAGGGCTTTTCTAAAAGCTCCTTAAATTATCTAACCGATGCTGTTTATTTGACCCACCTACGTCGAATACTTTAGCCGCTAGAGCGTTTACAAAGTTGAAACAAACATGTGATTTTTCTCAAAACACTACATTTGTTTGTGAACACTATTGCCATCTCGTCCCTCCTGGTAGGGATAGAGAATAAGTTGAGGGCTTTTCTAAAAGCTCCTTAAATTATCTAACCGATGCTGTTTATTTGACCCACCTACATCGAATACTTTAGCCGCTAGAGCGTTTACAAAGTTGAAACAAACATGTGATTTTTCTCAAAACACTACATTTGTTTGTGAACACTATTGCCGCGCTCCTGGTAGGGATAGAGAATAGGTTGAGGGCTTTTCTAAAAGCTCCTTAAATTATCTAACCGATGCTGTTTATTTGACCCACCTACGTCGAATACTTTAGCCGCTAGAGCGTTTACAAAGTTGAAACAAACATGTGATTTTTCTCAAAACACTACATTTGTTTGTGAACACTATTGCCGCGCTCCTTGTAGGGAAAGAGAATAAAGAGAATAGGTTGAGGGCTTTTCTAAAAGCTCCTTAAATTATCTAACCGATGCTGTTTATTTGACCCACCTACGTCGAATACTTTAGCCGCTAGAGCGTTTACAAAGTTGAAACAAACATGTGATTTTTCTCAAAACACTTCATTTGTTTGTGAACACTATTGCCGCGCTCCTGGTAGGGATAGAGAATGAGTTGAGGGCTTTTCTAAAAGCTTTTTAAATTATCTAACCGATGCTGTTTATTTGACCCACCTACGTCGAATACTTTAGCCGCTAGAGCGTTTACAAAGTTGAAACAAACATGTGATTTTTCTCAAAACACTACATTTGTTTGTGAACACTATTGCCGCGCTCCTGGTAGGGATAGAAACTAGGTTGAGGGCTTTTCTAAAAGCTCCTTAAATTACCTAACCGATGCTGTTTATTTGACCCACCTACATCGAATACTTTAGCCGCTAGAGCGTTTACAAAGTTGAAACAAACATGTGAATTTTCTCAAAACACTACATTTGTTTGTGAACACTATTGCCGCGCTCCTGGTAGGGATAGAAAATTGAGGGCTTTTCTAAAAGCTCCTTAAATTATCTAACCGATGCTGTTTATTTGACCCACCTACGTCGAATACTTTAGCCGCTAGAGCGTTTACAAAGTTGAAACAAACATGTGATTTTTCTCAAAACACTACATTTGTTTGTGAACACTATTGCCGCGCTCCTGGTAGGGATAGAGAATAGGTTGAGGGCTTTTCTAAAAGCTCCTTAAATTATCTAACCGATGCTGTTTATTTGACCCACCTACATCGAATACTTTAGCCGCTAGAGCGTTTACAAAGTTGAAACAAACATGTGATTTTTCTCAAAACACTACATTTGTTTGTGAACACTATTGCCGCGCTCCTGGTAGGGATAGGAGAATAAGTTGAGGGCTTTTCTAAAAGCCCCTTAAATTATCTAACCGATGCTGTTTATTTGACCCACCTACGTCGAATACTTTAGCCGCTAGAGCGTTTACAAAGTTGAAACAAACATGTGATTTTTCTCAAAACACTACATTTGTTTGTGAACACTATTGCCGCGCTCCTGGTAGGGACAGAGAATGTGTTGAGGGCTTTTCTAAAAGCTCCTTAAATTATCTAACCGATGCTGTTTATTTGACCCACCTACGTCGAATACTTTAGCCGCTAGAGCGTTTACAAAGTTGAAACAAACATGTGATTTTTCTCAAAACACTACATTTGTTTGTGAACACTATTGCCGCGCTCCTGGTAGGGATAGAGAATAGGTTGAGGGCTTTTCTAAAAGCTCCTTAAATTATCTAACCGATGCTGTTTATTTGACCCACCTACGTCGAATACTTTAGCCGCTAGAGCGTTTACAAAGTTGAAACAAACATGTGATTTTTCTCAAAACAACACCTACATTTGTTTGTGAACACTATTGCCGCGCTCCTGGTAGGGATAGAAAATAGGTTGAGGGCTTTTCTAAAAGCTCCTTAAATTATCTAACCGATGCTGTTTATTTGACCCACCTACATCGAATACTTTAGCCGCTAGAGCGTTTACAAAGTTGAAACAAACATGTGATTTTTCTCAAAACACTACATTTGTTTGTGAACACTATTGCCGCGCTCCTGGTAGGGATAGAGAATAGGTTGAGGGCTTTTCTAAAAGCTCCTTAAATTATCTAACCGATGCTGTTTATTTGACCCACCTACGTCGAATACTTTAGCCGCTAGAGCGTTTACAAAGTTGAAACAAACATGTGATTTTTCTCAAAACACTACATTTGTTTGTGAACACTATTGCCGCGCTCCTGGTAGGGATAGAGAATAGGTTGAGGGCTTTTCTAAAAGCTCCTTAAATTATCTAACCGATGCTGTTTATTTGACCCACCTACGTCGAATACTTTAGCCGCTAGAGCGTTTACAAAGTTGAAACAAACATGTGATTTTTCTCAAAACACTACATTTGTTTGTGAACGTTTACAAAGTTGAAACAAACATGTGATTTTTCTCAAAACACTACATTTGTTTGTGATATTGCCGCGCTCCTGGTAGGGATAGAGAATAGGTTGAGGGCTTTTCTAAAAGCTCCTTAAATTATCTAACCGATGCTGTTTATTTGACCCACCTACGTCGAATACTTTAGCCGCTAGAGCGTTTACAAAGTTGAAACAAACATGTGATTTTTCTCAAAACACTACATTTGTGTGTGAACACTATTGCCGCGCTCCTGGTAGGGATAGAGAATAGGTTGAGGGCTTTTCTAAAAGCTCCTTAAATTATCTAACCGATGCTGTTTATTTGACCCACCTACATCGAATACTTTAGCCGCTAGAGCGTTTACAAAGTTGAAACAAACATGTGATTTTTCTCAAAACACTACATTTGTTTGTGAACACTATTGCCGCGCTCCTCTGGTAAGGATAGAGAATAGGTTGAGGGCTTTTCTAAAAGCTCCTTAAATTATCTAACCGATGCTGTTTATTTGACCCACCTACATCGAATACTTTAGCCGCTAGAGCGTTTACAAAGTTGAAACAAACATGTGATTTTTCTCAAAACACTACATTTGTTTGTGAACACTATTGCCGCGCTCCTGGTAGGGATAGAAAATAGGTTGAGGGCTTTTCTAAAAGCTTCTTAAATTATCTAACCGATGCTGTTTATTTTACCCACGTTTACAAAGTTGAAACAAACATGTGATTTTTCTCAAAACACTACATTTGTTTGTGAACACTATTGCCGCGCTCCTGGTAGGGATAGAAAATAGGTTGAGGGCTTTTCTAAAAGCTCCTTAAATTATCTAACCGATGCTATTTATTTGACCCACCTACATCGAATACTTTAGCCGCTAGAGCGTTTACAAAGTTGAAACAAACATGTGATTTTTCTCAAAACACTACATTTATTTGTGAACACTATTGCCGCGCTCCTGGTAGGGATAGAAATATAGTTGAGGGCTTTTCGTTTACAAAGTTGAAACCGCTAGAGCGTTTACAAACCCACCTACGTCGAATACTTTAGCCGCTAGAGCGTTTACAAAGTTGAAACAAACATGTGATTTTTCTCAAAACACTACATTTGTTTGTGAACACTATTGCCGCGCTCCTGGTAGGGATAGAAAATAGGTTGAGGGCTTTTCTAAAAGCTTCTTAAATTATCTAACCGATGCTGTTTATTTGACCCACCTACGTCGAATACTTTAGCCGCTAGAGCGTTTACAAAGTTGAAACAAACATGTGATTTTTCTCAAAACACTTCATTTGTTTGCGAACACTATTGCCGCGCTCCTGGTAGGGATAGAGAATAAGTTGAGGGCTTTTCTAAAAGCTCCTTAAATTATCTAACCGATGCTATTTATTTGACCCACCTACATCGAATACTTTAGCCGCTAGAGCGTTTACAAAGTTGAAACAAACACATGTGATTTTTCTCAAAACACTACATTTGTTTGTGAACACTATTGCCGCGCTCCTGGTAGGGATAGAGAATGAGTTGAGGGCTTTTCTAAAAGCTCCTTAAATTATCTAACCGATGCTGTTTATTTGACCCACCTACGTCGAATACTTTAGCCGCTAGAGCGTTTACAAAGTTGAAACAAACATGTGATTTTTCTCAAAACACTACATTTGTTGTGAACACTATTGCCGCGCTCCTGGTAGGGATAGAAAATAAAGTTGAGGGCTTTTCTAAAAGCTCCTTAAATTATCTAACCGATGCTGTTTATTTGACCCACCTACATCGAATACTTTAGCCGCTAGAGCGTTTACAAAGTTGAAACAAACATGTGATTTTTCTCAAAACACTACATTTGTTTGTGAACACTATTGCCGCGCTCCTGGTAGGGATAGAGAATAAGTTGAGGGCTTTTCTAAAAGCTCCTTAAATTATCTAACCGATGCTGTTTATTTGACCCA
>NW_026091718.1:0-7791 GCF_024586455.1 Bactrocera neohumeralis | reverse complement strand
ACTTAAAGCAATAGCGACAGTGTATTTGAAACAATTTTACCATCTTAAATTAAGATGTAAAACATAGAGTTGTCTTATAGCAATAGCGACAATGTATTTGGAACAATTTAACAATCTTAAATTAAGGTGTAGAATTGATTTTTTGATACATACACATTATGCAATCGATATCAAGATGCGTAAAAATATGAACATTACATATTTTTGTTAATTAGCCGTTTTGATGTTATTGGAGTTGTCATAGAGTTGTCCTATAGCCATAGCGACAGTGTATTTGGAACATTTTAACAATCCTAAATTAAGGTGTAGAATTGATTTTTTAATACATACATACACATTAAGCAAATGATATCAAGTTGCGTAAAATTATGAACTTTACATATTTATGCTAACTAGCCGTTTTGATGTTATTGAAGTTGTCATGGAGTTGTCGTATAGCCATAGCGACAGTGTATTTGGATCAATTTCACAATCTTATATTAAGGTGTAGAATCGATTTTTTGGTACATATGTACGCATTAAGCAATCGATATCAAGATGCGTAAAAATATGAACTTTACATATTTTTGCTAATTAGCCGTTTTGATGTTATTGGAGTTGTCATAGAGTTGTCCTATAGCAATAGCGACAGTGTATTTCGAACAATTTAACAATATCGATTTTGATACATACACATTAAGCAATCGATATCAAGTTGCGTAAAAATATGAACTTTACATATTTATGCTAACCAGCCGTTTTGATGTTATTGGAGTTGTCATAGAGTTGTCGTATAGCCATAATGACAGTATATTTAAAACAAGTTTACAATATTAAGTTACGGTGTAGAATTGATTTTTTGGTACATATTATCATTAAGTAATCGATATTTCTGTTAAAGCCGTTTTGATGTTAAAAAGTATGAACCTTTACATATTTTATGCTAACTTAGCCAATCCGATTTTATTGAGATTGTTATTGGTTATAGTTGTCGTATAGCCATAGCGACAGTGTATTTGGAACAATTTCACAATCTTATATTAAGGTGTAGAATCGATTTTTTAGTACATACACATTAAGCAATTGATATCAAGTTGCGTAAAAATATGAACTTTACATATTTATGATAACTAGCCGTTTTGATGTTATTGGAGTTGTCATAGAGTTGTCATAGAGTTGTCCTATAGCCATAGCGACAGTGTATTTGGAGAAATTTCACAATCTTATATTAAGGTGTAGAATCGATTTTTTGATACATGCACATTAAGCAATCGATATCAAGATGCGTAAAAATATGAACTTTACATATTTTTGCTAATTACCCGTTTTGATGTTATTGGATTTGTCATAGAGTTGTCGTATAGCCATAGCGACAGTGTATTTGGAACAATTTCACAATCTTATATTAAGGTGTAGAATTGATTTTTTAGTACATATACATTAAGCAATCGATATCAAGTTGCGTAAAAATATGAACTTTACATATTTATGCTAACTAGCCGTTTTGATGTTATTGGAGTTGTCATAGAGTTGTCGTATAGCCATAGCGACAGTGTATTTGGAACAATTTAACAATCCTAAATTAAGGTGTAGAATCGATTTTTTAGTACATACACATTAAGCAATCGATATCAGATGCGTAAAAATATGAACTTACATATTTATGCTAACTAGCCGTTTTGATGTTATTGGAGTTTTCATAGAGTTGTCGTATAGCCATAGCGACAATGTATTTGGAACAATTTCACAATCTTAATTAAGGTGTAAAATCGATTTTTGGTACATACACATTATGCAATCGATATCAAGATGCGTAAAAATATGAACTTTACATATTTATGCAAATTAGCCGTTTTGATGTTATTGGAGTTGTCATAGAGTTGTCGTATAGCCATAGCGACAGTGTATTTGAATCAATTTCACAATCTTAAATTAAGGTGTAAAATCGATTTTTTGGTACATACACATTAAGCAATCGATATCAAGTTGCGTAAAAATATGAACTTTACATATTTCTGTTAATTAGCCGTTTTGATGTTATTGGAGTTGTCATGGAGTTGTCGTATAGCCATAGCGACAGTGTATTTGGATCAATATCACAATCTTATATTAAGGTGTAGAATGGATTTTTTAGTACATACACATTAAGCAATCGATATCAAGATGCGTAAAAAATATGAACTTTACATATTTTTGCTAATTAGCCGTTTTATGTTATTGGAGTTGTCATAGAGTTGTCGTATAGCCATAGCGACAGTGTATATGGAACAATTTAACAATCTTAAATTAAGGTGTAGAATCGATTTTTTGTAGTACATACACACTAAGCAATCGATATCAAGTTTTGTAAAAATATGAACTTTACATATTTATGCTAATTAGCCGTTTTGATGCTATTGGAGTTGTCATAGAGTTGTCGTATAGCCATAGCGACAGAGTATTTGGAACAATTTCATAATCTTATATTAAGGTGTAGAATCGATTTTTTAGTACATACACATTAAGCAATCGATATCAAGATGCGTAAAAATATGAACTTTACATATTTACGCTAACTAGCCGTTTTGATATTATTGGAGTTGTCATGGAGTTGTCGTATAGCCATAGCGACAGTGTATTTGGATCAATTTCACAATCTTATATTAAGGTGTAGAATTGATTTTTTGGTACATACACATTATGCAATCGATATCAGGTTGCGTAAAAATATGAACTTTACATATTTATGCTATTTAGCCGTTTTGATGTTATTGGAGCTTTCATAGAGTTGTCCTATAGCAATAGCGACAGTGTATTTGGAACAAGTTAACAATCCTAAATTAAGGTGTAGAATTGATTTTTCGGTACATACACATTAAGCAATCGATATCAGGTTGCGTAAAAATATGAACTTTACATATTTATGCTAATTAGCCTTTTTGAAGTTATGGGAGTTGTCATAGAGTTGTCGTATAGCAATAACGACAGTGTATTTAGAAAATCTTAACAATCTTAAGTTAAGGTGTAGAATCTTTTTGATACATACATATTAAGCAATCGTTATTAAGTTGCGTAAAAATATGAACTTTTCATATATTTAAATGTATTTTCACTAAATCACTCACCTCCACGTTATCAACAAACAATAAGTTTTCTTTAGATTATATTGTAAATGATTTTAATAGATTTAGTATTGCACATCTCCTTTTACCATTAAACATATTTATAATAAAAATTTATAATACATACATATGTATGTGTGAATAAAAACACTAGATAATCAACGGGGCGCTGTCCATATGAAGCAGCGAGAGACGATCGTTATGCGGATGTGTCCCGGTGGTTGCTGATGTATCGAAGATGCGATGTAGCGATCTGGATTGCTGACGGCTCGAATTAACGTGCACAGGATCGTTGAATTGTATAAGCGTAGAGCAGCGTGGGGTGTTATCGCGGCGCAGTGTATAAGCGAAAGTTGATGTGTTGGCGGGCGAACTTCAGGTCGAATTATGAGTAGTCATGGTGTCGGCGAATGCTGCTAACAGCGAGGTATAGTGCGGTAAGGTTAAAACGAAAGTAAAGTCTACGCGGCGCAGTGGGGAATCGGATCGTGTCGAACGAATTGCGTAAGCGAATGTATCTGCTTTCTCGTTGTCCATCCCTTTTGATAAGCTTGTTGGTGTATAGGCTTGTGTTGTCGTGTTCTCAGCTGTGGTGAACTAAGCTGTCTTATTAGGGTGCGCCAGTTTTTCCCGGGTAGAGTGGGTGGATGCTTAAGTCATTTAAACATCCTGGGCCCCCTAGGCGAATATTTTGCCTAGTATTACGCTTTTATGCTGTTGCATGTATTTCGGCGTACTGCTGGTAGAGTAGCCGAGTGTGCAGAACACATGCTATAAATGTTGGTTTTAAACATAGTATTTGGTATGGTATGTACCATATTAGCTTTTATGTATATGCATAAAATAAGAAAATATATTTTTGAGGATTTATGAGTTTGTAATTACTAGTGATTATATTTGCGGTTGTTTCTTTGATTGATTTATTATTTGTGGTTTATTTAAAGTTTTTATTTGAATTTTCCTTATTATGAAATATAGCGACGCCACGTCTGACTCAGATATGGCCAGAGTGCGTGCTCCTTAGCTTTGATGTTTGAGCTGTGGAATTAGAGAGGGTCTTGCGAGAGAATGGCCGTGAATGGAGAACGGCTTCGATTCATAGAAAAATTTTCATATTTAATTAATGCTTTGTATAGCTGATTTCGATAAATGTTGAGTCAGTAATCATAAGTGGCGAAGGCCACCCTGGGGGGTCGAAAAGTGACAGATATTTGAATTTTTATTATTGTCAGATTAAATTCTGACTTTGGTTTTTCTACCTTTATGTGGGGTATTAGAAAATTGTGGCTCTATTGGTTGTCGTACGACATACCGGCCATTATTTGATCGAGTAGTTGTGGCTTTAGAGAAGTGCTCACAATACTGATCATTTATAATTTTGTTTGTTTTTGGAAGTTTCCTTAACTTTTGCAATTTCCTTAATTTTGAATTAAGGTGTTTGTCCTCAACTTGAGTTGGTATGGTGGAAACTGGTTCTGCAACTAGTCCACTTTGTATTTCGCTGTGCAGCGTTTGAATTTTTTGTGCCTTTGAGCAACATGGTGTCTCTTGGCAATTTTTACAGTTTTGGGTTTCGAGATTTGCTTTTTCAATTAAACCCGTGGTTTTTTTAATATGCGCCCTTTTTTGGTGTGATAGCGGATAAGTGCTATAGTGAAGCATTGTATGGTGTCTTTTATGACAATAGAAGCATTTAAATTTGCTTTTGCAGTTTGTAAATGTATGCGCATGTGACAGACAATTTGTGCAAAGTCCTTTTGACCTGACAAAATTATTTCGTTCGTTAACTTTTAAGCTTTTAAACCTTTCGCAAGATTTAAGTTTATGCCCTCTTTTATGTACATAGTTCGCATGACGTAGGTTTTCGTTGTTCAGATGTGAACGATTTCGTTTTGTGAAAGTTTTTGTTTAAATTTTTGTTGCTTCTAGCTTGGGGCCTATTGAAGCTTCGGTTTTGGTCATGTTTAATGTTCTTAGTATTAATTATATTTTCTTCTAACCTTTCCGCAATTTCATATTGGGTGGTGAGAAAATCTTTCATTTGTTGCCACGTTGGGCACTTTTTTCGTGATGAGAGCGATTGCTCCCATAGAAGTAACGACTTTTCTGGTAATGCGGCGGTGCAAATGTTTACCAGAATAGGATCCCAGCTGTCTGTGGGAATATTTAGTGTCGATAGAATCGACAAGCAATTTGAAACAGTGGATTCTAGTTTGATGAATTCTACACTTGTTCCTTTCTTAACTTTTGGCAAGTTCATTAGTGTCGTTACTTGTTTATCGACCAGTATTCTTTCGTTTTCAAATCTAGCTTTTAGAGCTTCCCAAGCCAAATTGAAATTGTCGTCATTTAATGCGAACTGTTTGACTATTTCGCCTGCTTGACCTTTTGTTTTGTATCGGAGGTGATACAATTTTTGTGCTTTTGATAGTTGTGGATGGTTGATGTAAACGGCTGTAAACATGTCCCGGAAGGACGGCCATTCTTCATAACCGCCATAAAATATTTCTGTGTCACATGCGGGCACCACGAGGTGGATGCTTGAACTTGCCTTTTGACTGTCTATTTGTGGCAGCTCTACTCTACTGTGGAGAGTAGGTGCAATTGCTTGAATGAGCTTTAGTTGATCGGAGATCATTGCTTTTGTATCTTCATATTGGTCTAAGCAGTTTTCGTATATGGCGTAAGCAGATAATTTAAAATTGTGTGGTAGATCTGAATCGTCAGAAACTACAATGGCGTCATGAGCCGCTTGGAGGCGAGTCCAAAAATTTTTCAGATTTTGACTTTTTATTTCTAATAACGATTCCGAGTTTTCGTGAATCGGTGAAGAGGCAAATCTAGTGCAGTATCTTGTTAAACTGTCACTTTCTGATATAAATCTAGCAACCCGTTTTGAGCGTGTAGCTCCAGGTGTACTTTGATTTGTGTCGTCATTAACCATTTTTGTATTTTTTTTTTTTTTAATTAATATATGTCGGTATATAGGCACACCCTAATACTTGGCTTGTATGTACTTATGTTTTGTGCAACTGAGAGCTCGTTGAAGAGATCAATGCTTTTTGTCCCCAATCCTGCTTGTTTTTGTTTGCCAAAGAACAAGAGGTATTGCTGGATAATTAATAAAATAAATACAAATGTGGACTTTGAATTTTTGGTTTCTTTTGAGATTTTGAGTTTTGCGTCACAGGCAGATTTTGCCGTATGTTTGTATGTAATCGGTACTATATTATTTTGAAAAGGAGAACGAGATTGAAGCCGGAGTTGAAAAAGTAATTTTCTTTGTGCTTTTAACTTTTGTGTAGCTTATATTAGATCCGCCGTCTAATATACATACATTATAGATATGTATATGTATATGTACCTACAAATGTGTATATCTTTGTGGGTTATATCTATTTTGTATCTGTTTTTATATTTTGTTTTATATTCTCAAAATATTTCTTTTCTTAATCATTTTATGCAGTTATGCTTCTGCACTTATGTAAGTATATACAAACCTAAGTATGTACCTATACTTTATGTATGTATGTTTGCATATAGATATGTATGTATGTATGTAAATTTATGTATGATTGCTTTATTTTGCTCTCTTTTCTTGCTATATTTTTGATTTGCTTTCACTTTTTGTTTTGACTTACTCACTGCTTATTGCATTATTGAGCATAAGGGGTATTATGGCAAAATAAATAAAAATTGAATTTGTTTTGATTTTGCGTTTGTCAAATATATGTACATACATATGTGTTTGAATAAAATAAAGTCGTAACTTAAAAAAACAGTTCAGTATATTAAATTTTAAACCGTTTTATTTCTTCTTTTTACTTATTAATTCAGTTTTGTTCTAAAACTGCAATCTTCATCATACATAAATGCATCATGAAATAAAATGGAAAGTAAACGATGGACACTTTATCCTCCATCAAGGGTTTTTTAAAGGGACATTATACACATGTGCGTGTGTGTTTAGGTATTCAATTCCTTTATTCACTCTTATTCTACCTTCCAGCTGCCTGGCTCAAACGTGCGTGTTGTTGTTGTGCCTATATCTGTCTGCGTTTATTCGCCCTCTGCTGTCAACTCCCCTTCTCTCTGCTTGCAGTTAGTTGTCTTTGGCTTTAGCGTCTTTTGTTTATTTTATGTTGTTTTAGATTCGCGCCCGCTTAATTTGTTAATTTATATTTTGTGTTTAGGTTTCGCGCGCGTTTAATTTGTTGGTATATACTTTTACGTACATATGTTTTACTGCTGGGTTTCGCGCCCAGTGTTTTCCGAATGTATGAATTTTTAGTTTATTTCGACTGTTTTTATACAATTTTCGTTTTAGTTGACAAGCACTTTTAATATATGTATGTTAATGTTATTTTTTTTAAGACTTATGTACCAATGTGTTATAATATATTTATGTATAGATATGTACGTGTTTTATTTTTGGTGTCACTGCACTGAATTTTTATTTTATTTTTTGGGTTTGTTCACCGCACAATTATATTTATATGTTTATTGTGGTTTGTGTTTCTCCACTAGTGCCTTTCTGTGAGGCTCGAAGGACCATGTTTAAATGTATTTTCACTAAATCACTCACCTCCACGTTATCAACAAATAATAAGTTTTCTTTAGATTATATTGTAAATTTTTAATAATTTATATTTACATTACCATTAAAAATATTTTAATAAAAATTTTTAAAAAACATATGTATGTTGGGAAA
>NW_026091717.1:0-8947 GCF_024586455.1 Bactrocera neohumeralis | reverse complement strand
ATGTAACTTCAGTGAGATGAAGAAGATAAATTAACCTTAATATGTTAAATTAATGAATTAAAGCAAATATAAGAATGCCGAATTCTTCCAAATGCACCGCCGTTATGGCTTTATGTCAACTTCAGTAAGATGAAGAAGGTTAATTAACTTAAATATGTTAAATTAATGCTTTAAGGCAATTTAAGATCGACTGCTAAATGTGTATATGCAAGAAAATCGACTTTATAACTGAATATAAGATTGTCGAATTCTTCCAAATGCACTGCCGTAATGGCTTTATGTCAACTTCAGTAAGATGAAGAAGGTTAATTAACTTAAATATGTTAAATTAATGATTTAAAGCAACTCAATATCGACTGCTAAATGTATATATACAAGAAAATCGACTTTATACCTGAATATAAGATTGTCGAATTCTTCCAAATGCACTGCCGTTATGGCTTTATATCAACTTCAGTAAGATGAAGAAGGTTAATTAACTAAAATATGTTAAATTAATGTTTTAAAGCTACTCAATATCGACTGCTAAATGTGTATATACAAGAAAATCGGCTTTATACTTGAATACAAGAATATCGAATTCTTCCAAATGCACTGCCGTTATGGCTTTATGTCAACTTCAGTAAAATGAAGAAGGTAAATTAACTTAGACAACTTCAGTAAAATGAAGAAGGTAAATAACTTAGAATATGTTAAATTAATGATTTAGAGCAACTCAATATCGACTGCTAAATGTGTATATACAAGAAAATCGACTTTATACTTGAATATAAGATTGTCGAATTCTTCCAAATGCACTGCCGTTATGGCTTTATATCAACTTCAGTAAGATGAAGAAGGTTAATTAACTTAAATAAGTGAAAAAAATGATTGGAAGAAACTCAATATCGATTGATAAATGTGTATATACAAGAAAATCGACTTTATACCTGAATATAAGAAAGTCAAATTCTTCCAAATGCATTGCCGTTATGGCTTTATGTAACTTCAGTAAAATAAAAAAGGTTATTTAACTTAAATATGTTATATTAATGATTTAAAGCAACTCAATATCGATTGCTAAATGTGTATATACAAGAAAATCGACTTTATAACTGAATATAAGAATATCGAATTCTTCCAAATGCACTGCCGTTATAGCTTTACGACAACTTCAGTAAGATGAAAAAGGTTAATTAACTTAAATATGTTAAATTAATGATTTAAAGCAACTCAATATTTACTGCTAATGTGTATATACAAGAAAATCGACTTTATAACTGAATACAAGAATATCGAATTCTTCCAAATGCACTGCCGTTATGGCTTTATATCAACTTCAGTAAGATGAAGAAGGTTAATTAACTTAAATATGTTAAACTAATGATTTAAAGCAACTCAATATCGATTGCTAAATGTGTATATACAAGAAAATCGACTTTATAGCTGAATACAAGAATATCGAATTCTTCCAAATGCACTGCCGTTATGGCTTTATGTCAACTTCAGTAAAATGAAGAAGGTAAATTAACTTAGACAACTTCAGTAAAATGAAGAAAGTAAATTAACTTAGAATATGTTAAATTAATGATTTAAAGCAACTCACTATCGACTGCATAAATGTGTATATACAAGAAAATCGACTTTATACCTGAATATAAGATTGTCGAATTCTTCCAAATGCACTGCCGTTATGGCTTTATGCCAACCAGTAAAATGAAGAAGGTTAATTAACTTAAATATGTTAAATTAATGATTTAAAGCAACTCAATATCGACTGCTAAATGTGTATATACAAGAAAATCGACTTTATACCTGAATATAAGAATGCCGAGGTCTTCCAAATGCACCGCCGTAATGGCTTTATGTCAAATTCAGTAAGATGAAGAAGGTTAATTAACTTAAATATGTTATATTAATGATTTAAGGCAATTCAATATCGACTGCTAAATGTGTATATACAAGAAAGTCGACTTTATAACTGAAAATAAGATTGTCGAATTATTCCAAATGCGCTGCTGTTATGGCTTTATGTCTACTTCAGTAAGATGAAGAAGTTGATTAACTTAAATATGTTAAATTAATGATTTGAAGCAACTCAATATCGACTGCTAAATGTGTATATACAAGAAAATCGACTTTATACCTGAATATAAGATTGTCGAATTTTCCAAATGCACTGCCGTTATGGCTTTTATGTCAACTTCAGTAAGATGAAGAAGGGTTAATTAACTTAAATATGTTAAATTAATGATTTAAAGCAACTCAATATCGACTGCATAAATGTGTATATACAAGAAAATCGACTTTATACCTGAATATAAGATTATCGAATTCTTCCAAATGCACTGCCGTTATGGCATTATGTCAACGTCAGTAAGATGAAGAAGGTTAATTAACTTAAATATGTTAAATAATTGATTTAAGGTAATTCTATATCGACTGCTAAGTGTGTATATACAATAAATATCGGCTTTATACCTGAATATAAGATTGTCGAATTATTCCAAATGCACTGCCGTTATGGCTTTATGTCAACTTCAGTAAGATGAAGAAAGTAAATTAACTTAAAGATGTTAAATTAATGATTTAAAGCAACTCAATATCGACTGCTTAATGTGTATATACAAGAAAATTAACTTTATACCTGAATATGAGATTGTCGAATTCTTCCAAGTGCACCGCCGTTATGGCTTTATGTCAACTTCAGTAAAATGAAGAAGCTTAATTAACTTAAATATGTTAAATTAATGATTTAAGGCAATTCAATATCGACTGCTAAATGTGTATATACAAGAAAATCGAATTAATACCTGAATATAAGAATGTCAAATTCTTCCAAATGCACTGCCGTTATGGCTTTATGTCAACTTCAGTAAAATGGAGAAGGTTAATTAACTAAAACCTGTTAAATGAATGATTTAAAGCAATTCAATATCGACTTTTAAATGTGTATATACAAGAAAATCGACTTTATATCTAAATATAGGATTATCGAATTCTTTCAAATGCACTGCCGTTATGGTTTTATTTCAACTTCAGTAAAATGAAGACTGCTAAATTAATTAAAGCAAATTAAATTAACCTGATTTAAAGCAACTCAAATCGACTGCTTTATGGCTGTATACAAGAAAATCGACTTTTTAACTGAATATGAGATTATCGAAATTTTCCAAATACACTGCCGTTATGGATTCATGTCAACTTCAGTAAGATGAAGAAGGTTAATTAACTTAAAGATGTTAAATGAATGATTTTAAGCAACTCAATATCGACTGCTAAATGTGTATATACAAGAAAATCGACTTTATACCTGAATATAAGATTGTCGAATTTTTCCAAATGCACTGCCGTTATGGCTTTGTGTCAACTTCAGTAAGATGAAGAAAGTTAATTAACTTAAATATGTTATATTAATGATTTAAAGCAACTCAATATCGATTGCTAAATGTGCATATACAAGAAAATCGACTTTATACCTGAATATAAGATTGTCGAATTCTTCCAAATGCACTGCCGTTATGGATTTATATCAACTTCAGTAAGATGAAGAAGGTAATTTAACTTAAAGATGTTAAATTAATGATTTAAAGCAACTCAATATCGACTGCTGAATGTGTATATACAAGAAAATCGACTTAATACCTGAATATAAGAATGTCGAATTCTTCCAAATGCACTGCCGTTATGGCTTTATGTCAACTTCGGTAAGATGAGGAAGGTTAATTAACTTAAATATGGTAAACTAATGATTTAAGGCAACTCAATATCGACTGCTAAATGTGTATATACAAGAAAATCGACTTTATACTTGAATATAAAATTGTCGAATTATTCCAAATGCACTGCCGTTATGGCTTTATGTCAACTTCAGTAAGATGAATAAAGATTACTAACTTAAATATGTTACATTAATGATTTAAAGCAACTCAATATCGATTGCTAAATGTGTATATACCAGAAAATTGACTTTATACCTGAATACAAGAATATCGAATTCTTCCAAATGCACTGCCGCCATGGCTTTTATGTCAACTTCAGTAAATGAAGAAGGTAAATTAATTAGACAACTTCAAAAATGAAGAAAGTAAATTAATGATTTGTTAAATTAACGATTTACAACAACATCAATATCGAACTGCTAAATGAATGTATATACAAGAAAATCGACTTTATACCTGAATATAAGATTGTCGAATTCTTCCAAATGCACTGCCGTTATGGCTTTATGTCAACTTAAGTAAGATGAAGAAGGTTAATTAACTTAAAGATGTTAAAGTAATGATTTAAAGCAACTCAATATCGACTGCTTAATGTGTATATACAAGAAAATCGACTTTTTGCCTGAATATAAGATTATCGAATTCTTCCAAATGCACTGCCGTTATGGCTTTATGTCAACTTCAGTAAGATGAAGAAGGTTATATTAACTTAAATATGTTAAATTAATGATTTAAAGCAACTCAATAATATCGATTTTTAAATGTATATATACAAGAAAATCGACTTTATACCTGAATATAAGATTGTCGAATTCTTCCAAATGCACTGCCGTTATGGCTTTATGTCAACTTCAGTAAAATGAAGAAGTAAATTAACTTAAATATTTAAATTAATGATTTAAAGCAACTCAATATCGACTGCTAAATGTGTATATACAAGAAAATCGACTTTATACCTGAATATAAGATTGTCGAATTCTTCCAAATGCACTGCCGTTATGGCTTTATGTCAACTTCAGTAAGATGAAGAAGGTAAATTAACTTAAATATGTTAAATTAATGATTTGAAGCAACTCAATATCGATTGCTAAATGTGTGTATACAAGAAAATCGACTTTATACCTGAATATAAGATTATCGAATTCTTCCAAATGCACTGCCGTTATGGCTTTATGTCAACTTCAGTAAGATGAAGAAGGTAAATTAACTTAAAAATGTTAAAAAGTATTTGATATGAGATTAAATTAACGATTTGAATGTCAACTCAATATGGACTGCATAAATGTATATATACAAGAAAATCGACTTTTACCTGAATATAAGATTGTCGAATTCTTCCAAATGCACTGCCGTTATGGCTTTATGTCAACTTCAGTAAGATGAAGAAGGTTAATTAACTTAAATATGTTAATTTATGATTTAAAGCAACTCAATATCGACTGCTAAATGTATATATACAAGAAATCGACTTTATACCTGAATATACGATTGTCGAATTCTTTCCAAATGCACTGCCGTTATGGCTTTATGTCAACTTCAGTAAGATGAAGAAGGTAAATTAACTTAAATATGTTAAATTAATGATTTAAAGCAACTCAATATCGACTGCTAAATGTGTATATACAAGAAAATCGACTTTATACCTGAATATAAGATTGTCGAATTTTTCCAAATGCACTGCCGTTATGGCTTTATGTCAACTTCAGTAAGATGAAGAAGGTTAATTTACTTAAATATGTTAAATTGAGTGATTTAGGGCAACTCTATATCGACTACTAAATGTGTATATAGAAGAAAATCGACTTTATACCTGAATATAAGATTGTCGAATTCTTCCAAATGCACTGCCGTTATGGCTTTTTATGTCAACTTCAGTAAGATGAAGAAGGTTAATTAACTTAAATATGTTAAATTAAATGATTTTAAGCAACTCAATATCGACTGCTAAATGTGTATGTACAAGAAAATCGACTTTATACCTGAATATAAGATTAACGAGTTCTTCCAAATGCACTGCCGTTATGGCTTTTATGTCAACTTCAGTAAGATGAAGAAGGTAAATTAACTTAAAGATGTTAAATTAATGATTTGAAAGCAACTCAATATCGACTGCTTAATGTGTATATACAAGAAAATCGACTTTATACCTGAATATAAGATTGTCGAATTCTTCCAAATGCACTGCCGTTATGGCTTTATGTCAACTTCAGTAAGATGAAGAAGGTAAATTAACTTAAATATGTTAAATTAATGATTTAAAGCAACTCAATATCGACTGCTAAATGTATATACAAGAAAATCGACTTTATACCTGAATATAAGATTGTCGAATTTTTCCAAATGCACTGCCGTTATGGCTTTATGTCAACTTCAGTAAAATGAAGAAGGTTAATTAACTTAAATGTTTGATGTTAATGATTTGAAGCAACTCAATATCGACTACTAAATGTGTATATACAAGAAAATCGACTTTATACCTGAATATAAGATTGTCGAATTCTTCCAAATGCACTGCCGTTATGACTTTATGTCAACTTCAGTAAGATGAAGAAGGTAAATTAACTTAAAGATGTTAAATTAATGATTTAAAGCAACTCAATATCGACTGCTAAATGTGTATATACAAGAAAATGGACTTTATACCTGAATATTAGATTATCGAATTTTTCCAAATGCACTGCCGTTATGGCTTTATGTAAACTTCAGTAAGATGAAGAAGGTAAATTAACTTAAAGAAGTTAAATTAATGATTTAAACGAACTCAATATCGACTGCTATCAATGTAATATATATACAAGAAAATCGACTTTATTTCAAAATATAGTATTGTGGAATTCTTCCAAATGCACTGCCGTTATGGCTTTTTATGTCAACTTCAGTAAGATGAAGAAGGTAAATTAACTTAAATATGTTAAATTAATGATTTAAAGCAACTCAATATCGACTGCTTAATGTGTATATACAAGAAAAATCGACTTTATACCTGAATATAAGATTGTCGAATTCTTCCAAAATGCACTGCCGTTATGGCTTTATGTCAACTTCAGTAAGATGAAGAAGGTAAATTAACTTAAAGATGTTAAATTAATGATTTAAAGCAACTCAATATCGACTGCTAAATGTGATATACAAGAAAATCGACTTTATACCTGAATATAAGATTGTCGAATTCTTCCAAATGCACTGCCGTTATGGCTTTTATGTCAACTTCAGTAAGATGAAGAAGTAAATTAACTTAAATATGTTAAATTAATGATTTAAAGCAACTCAATATCGACTGCTTAAATGTATATACAAGAAAATCGACTTTATACCTGAATATAAGATTGTCGAATTCTTCCAAATGCACTGCCGTTATGGCTTTTATGTCAACTTCAGTAAGATGAAGAAGGTAAATTAACTTAAAGATGTTAAATTAATGATTTAAAAGCAACTCAATATCGACTGCTAATGTGTATATACAAGAAAATCGACTTTATACCTGAATATAAGATTGTCGAATTCTTCCAAATGCACTGCCGTTATGGCTTTATGTCAACTTCAGTAAGATGAAGAAGGTTATTAACTTAAAGATTGTTAAATTAATGATTTAAAGCAACTCAATATCGACTTAAATGTGTATATACAAGAAAATCGACTTTATACCTGAATATAAGATTGTCGAATTCTTCCAAATGCACTGCCGTTATGGCTTTATGTCAACTTCAGTAAGATGAAGAAGGTAAATTAACTTAAATATGTTAAATTAATGATTTAAAGCAACTCAATATCGACTGCTAAATGTGTATATACAAGAAAATCGACTTTATACCTGAATATAAGATTGTCGAATTCTTCCAAATGCACTGCCGTTATGGCTTTATGTCAACTTCAGTAAGATGAAGAAGGTTAATTAACTTAAATATGTTAAATTAATGATTTAAAGCAACTCAATATCGACTGCTTAATGTGTATATATACAAGAAAATCGACTTTATACCTGAATATAAGATTGTCGAATTCTTCCAAAATGCACTGCCGTTATGGCTTTATGTCAACTTCAGTAAGATGAAGAAGGTTAATTAACTTAAATATTTTAAATTAATGATTTAAAGCAACTCAATATTGACTGCTAAATGTGTATATACAAAAAAATCGACTTTATACCTGAATATAAGATTGTCGAATTCTTCCAAATGCAATGCCGTTATGGCTTTATGTCAACTTCAGTAAGATGAAGAAGGTACATTAACTTAAATATGTTAAACTAATGATTTGAAGCAACTCAATATCGATTGCTAAATGTGCATATACAAGAAAATCGACTTTATAACTGAATATAAGATTGTCGAATTCTTCCAAATGCACTGCCGTTATGGCTTTATGTCAACTTCAGTAAGATGAAGAAGGTAAATTAACTTAAATATGTTAAATTAATGATTTAAAGCAACTCAATATCGACTGCTTAATGTGTATATACAAGAAAATCGACTTTATACCTGAATATAAGATTGTCGAATTCTTCCAAATGCACTGCCGTTATGGCTTTATGTCAACTTCATTAAGATGAAGAAGGTAAATTGACTTAAAGATGTTAAATTAATGATTTAAAGCAACTCAATATCGACTGCTTAATGTGTATATACAAGAAAATCGACTTTATACCTGAATATAAGATTGTCGAATTCTTCCAAATGCACTGCTGTTATGGCTTTATGTCAACTTCAGTAAGATGAAGAAAGTAAATTAACTTAAAAATGTTAAATTAATGATTTAACAGCAACTCAATATTGGCTGCTAAATGTGTATATACAAGAAAATGGACTTTATACCTGAATATAAGATTGTCGTATTCTTCCAAATGCACTGCCGATATGGCTTTATGTCAACTTCAGTAAGATGAAGAAGTTTATTGACTTAAGTTTGTTAAAGTAATGATTTGAAGCAATTCAGTGCCGACTGCTAAGTGCATATATATAAGAAAATCGACTATATACCTGAATATAAGATTGTCGAATTCTTCCAAATACACTGCCGTTATGGCTTTATGTCAACTTCAGTAAGATTAAGAAGGTTAATTAACTTAAATATGTTAAAGTAATGATTTGAAGCAACTCAATATCGATTTTTAAATGTATATATACAAGAAAATCGACTTTATACCTGAATATAAGATTGTCGTATTCTTATAAATGCACTGCCGATATGGCTTTATGTCAACTTTAGTAAGATGAAGAAGTTTATTGACTTAAGTTTGTTAAAGTAAT
>NW_026091716.1:0-8639 GCF_024586455.1 Bactrocera neohumeralis | reverse complement strand
GGGGCAGAAATTTGATTCCCCCAAAAAAATTAGTGGAATCTTTGTTTAAAAATTTCCCATCGAAAAATTTTGGAATCACTTTATTTCAGAAGAAGCGATACTAAATATTTTTTTTTTCACTGACAATCATACAAACCTAAAAAAAAAGATATTTGAAGAAGGGGGTTTCCCCAAAATTTAAAAAAAAATCTTAAAAAAGCGATATAAAACCAAATTTTTTAAAAAAATAAGTTGTTTTATATTTTTTAAAAAAACCCCATTAAATAAAACAAATGATACATTCTTGTTGCCTTTAAACAGGGTGCAGTTTTGAATAATTTTACTTTCATAAATTTAATTGCTTTTAAATTTAAGAAATTCCGGGAAGGCGGCCCCCCCTGTTATATATAATAAGTGCGATGGTTATGTTGCGTTAATCCGTTGCAGCTCTGGTTTGGTGGTTCGGGGTAAATGGACTCAAGCTCCCGGGGGCCAGTATTATCCATGCAGGGGATTTTTTTTTTTTGTTTTGTTTTGTTTTTTGGGTTGGGCCAAGTTGGGTTTGTTGTTTTTGGTCTCCATAAAAGCGATGGTGGTGCGTTAAAAATTAAACGGTAATTTGTACCCATCCCCGAACTAAGCCTCATTACATCGGCTCGCCAAATCCCAACCCCAATAAAAAACCAAAAAAAGCAAAAACAAATCTATTAAGGGTGCGGCTTGTTCCCCCACCTGCACAAATCCAACAACCCCGTACGTCTCCCCCAATTTCTAAATGGAAATGTTGAAAATATAAAAAAAGTTTAAATAGCTCATTATCGAAAGGTTGAAAGTGAAAAAGGCAAAGGGGAAAATTACATTTTTTTAGTGTGGGGTTCCTTTTTTGGCCTCTTATTTAAACACCTTTGCAGTTTTTTTGGGACCCTTTTGTTTTATTTTGGGGATCTTTCTTGTCCCTTTTTACGCGTGTTAAGCCAAAAAGCAATAAAATTTTGAAATAAAACCCTTTGCAGACGTTAAGCGATTATCGGGAAACGGACTTTTAAACCGAGAAATAGTTTTAAAAGGTTTTCTGTTTTAATCAAAACAGCAAGTAAGCAAAGCTAAGTTATAACTAAAAAATTAAAAGGGAAACTATAGAAATATAGGTTACTAACGCATGTGGGGCTTATATCATCAAATTTAAATTATAATGGGGTTTTATTATAATTAGAAAAACAAATTTGTTATACCCTATCACTTTAATTTTTTTAAATTAAAAAAAGTTTAAAAGTATTAAAAGGTGCAAAATTTAATAGGGGTTTTTCGTTAACTTTGGATTAAGTTTCCCAAAACATACTTAATATAACCCATTGAAATATCTTCGGTATAAATTCAAAAATAAAACCCGGGTTTTCACAGGTTTTTTCATTTTTTTTCATCAAAAACATACTTTTAAATTCCCCAGAAAATGTTTCAAAAATTCTTTAAAAATTAATTTTATTTGATCAATAAAACATGAAAAAATTTTTAAAACAACTGAAATTTAGTTTTGGAAAGGCTATTAAAAAACAAAACCCCACTATTTTTCATTCCCCAGCCATTAATTTCCCGGGAAACATGCGTTCTTTCAGTTTCCAATTCTTCCCACGTTTTTGGAAAAGGGTGACCCCTTTAAAGGGCCCAGGTACCTTTTTTTTGGCCCGGCCCGGGGGTTTGGATAAAAGTCGACTTTTTAAGCCCCAGAAATATCATACCCTGGGGTTTTATTATAATTTATTTTTTAAGGGGGTTGGGTTTCAATAAAATTTTATAAATTAAGAAATCAAAGGGAAATTTATATGAGAAAGCAATTTTCATTAAAAATTTTTTGTTTTACAAAATGACCTCTTGTTTATTTATTTAAACTTTTAAATGAGAAATTTACCTCACTAAGGTGAAAGTTATTTAAAATTCTGATCGAATATTTGCATCAAAATTGGGGTTTATCTGACAGTAAAAAGTGAGATATATTATAAAATGAAAAAAATGCAATGTAAAACCCTTTTAATCTTTTATGTTAAGAAAAATTTATTTTTTATTAAATGTCCACTAATTAGATGTATCTTAATTTTTAGGTTTTCGTGATTGGAAAATGTTTTTTTCAAAAAACCAATATGGTTTGAAAAAAATTAATGTTAAAATTTGTGATGGGTTTGGGCATATAAAAAAAAAATGGTATGACATTTCAAAAGACTAAATTAATGTGACGTTAAATTTGATGTAATTTGTTTTGGGTTTGGGGTTTAAAAAACCCTTTTTTTCAGTTATCACTTTGATTTGATATCAGTTATTAAGCTTTTTTTAATGCCTAGCAGAAAACCGGTTTTCCCCGGGGAAATTATGTCTTTTGGTTGAAAAAAACAAAAATTCATATTGTGTTGATTATCATTTATTTGAACTTTTTTTAAATTTTTTTTTTAAATTGGATCGCGGCTTGATAAACAGCAATTTTTGGTTTCTTTTCCCGGTGTTAAAAAAAGAGGGTTTTTTCCCAACTCTTGACACGCCACGTATACCCGGCCTTTAAAAATTTTTTCCTTTTCCCCTTATGCCACCCCTATGCATATCTTTGCGCCCTAAGGGGTTTGTCTTTTCCCGGAAATTTTTAAAAGGGAATCCTTTTAAAAGAAAAAACAAATCTTTTAAAAACTCAAAAATGAAAAGGGCTTCCCCTTTTTATTTGATAGGTGGTCACAATCATATTCCCGAAACATAATGGGGGCGGATCCATCTTTGAGACGCAAAATGATGCTTTGGGATCCGGCTTTGTTTATTTATTTATTACCAAAAGAGTTTTTTTGGATAATTGGGTTGTTTTTCATTGTCAAGACGACCCCGATCGTTTGTTGTTAAGTACCCGGAATTTGACTTTGAATCTTAGTTTAAGTCAACAACATCGGTTTTTTTGAAAAAATTTTTCCCCATGCTTTTGGGTCATTAACGATAATTTGCCCCAATATTCTTTAAAAAGCTTCCCGGGAAGAGGCCCCCTTTTTTAAATTGAATTGAAAAACGGCATGGGGGTTGATTCAAACCCCAAGTACCCAAAAATTTTTCCCCTTTTCCCCAATTTTTTGGGGGTGTGATGAAAAATGTCTTCCCAAGGGAAATTTTTTGGGGTTTTACCCCAGAGAAAAAACCAATTTTAAAACCCGTCATCCCCAAAGGGTGGGGGAATTTTCAATTTAAGTGGTTATCAAAATTAATTAAAATTGAAATTTTTTATAATATAAAAGGTTTTTCCGGAAAAAGAGCAAAGGTTCTCCCAAACGGTTCAGGGAAAAAATTTGAAAAAAAACTCGTCAATGTTAATTTTGCTGGTTTTTTTCCCCTTTCGGGACTGTATTCTCTGTTTTTTGAAAAAAACTTTCGCCAATTCCCAAAAATTAATTCCGGGGCCCAAAAGGGGGTGGGAAAAACGTTTAATGGAAAAAAGTAAATATCATAAAAAAGTTTTTTTGCATTTCCCTTAAAAAACCGTATCGTTCAAGCCCAAATCCGCCATGTTTTTTTTTTGAGTATTTCCAAACCATTTTATGGGTTCAAACTGTCCCCCGGCCTTGCCCTGATTTTTGGAATGGGGAATTCCCAACAGTGGTGAATTTTTTTTGATCCATATGTTATCGACCAATGTCATTCACCCTCTAAATTAAAATTTGAATGTTCTGTTGTCATCTGGTGGCGGCCTTTGACCATTTTTGGATATCCATCATTTCTATTTGTTTTTCCGAAATAAAAGAAAATTTGGAAAAGTGTTTTTGCATTATTTCAGACAAAAATTTTTAAAATTTTTGGAATCTTTCTCTCATCGGGAAAATTTCACCCAAAAGTTTCTTCAATTTGATCGGGTTTTTAAAACCCTTACCATCAAAAAAAAAGTGTGCGTGTAAAAAACCCTCTGTTGTCCTCAACTTTGCATCACTTCACAACTTTTATACCCTTACCCCGGATAATAAGCACTTAACCCAAACCAAATTTTTTAAAAAAGGGCCGTAAGATACCCCGGGACGATCGCTTGCGGGGTAAGGATCCCAAATTCCCAGAAATGATAACTTTTTTTGGGAGTGCCTTTTGCCCCTTTGTTGGGTTTTGCCTATTTGATTTTAAAAAAAAAATCCTTTAAGGCGTGTCTTCGTTTTTTCGTAACAAATTTCAATCTAACCCCCAAAAAGGGTTTCCCTCAAATTTTTTCCAAATTTTTCTTTAAATATTGGAAAAAAAAGTGAAATTTTGGAAATTAAATAATTTACAAATAAAAATATTGAAAAAAAAAAAAAAAAATTATGGTATGAAAAACTTTGTTTTAAATTTTTTAAAAACAAAAAAAGTTTTAGGGTTGTCTTTTAAAATGCTTTTTTTGGAAAAAAAACCGTTTGAATTTGAAAGGAAAATCAAAAACCTAAAAATTCGAAGATCAAGCATTCTGCCCAGGGGGTTTGATGGGGGCGTCACTTCAGGGGGGTTTCCCATTCCCCGGTTTTCGGGGGAATGATGATTGCAAAACAAAATGGGAACCGACCCAAATTTTTGGGACGCAAATGATGTTTTTGGCCCAAAACCTATCAAAAAAATTTGAAATACCACTGGAAAATTTCCCGGCGTCGTTTTTCATTTAACAAGACGAGGGAAAGCGGTTTATGAAAAAGTCCCCGGGGTTTGACTTTGAATTTTCCCCCAGTTTTTAACCCAACATCGGTAAGGGACAACATTGCGCGTCCATGGGAATCCAATTACAAAATTTTGTGTTCGAACATTTTTGGATGATTTTATCTTTCTTTAATTTTGAAAAAGGAAAGGGGAAATTTTGATATCAAAACCACCAAGTACCAAAAGGGGTTGTACCTTTTTAAATTTTTTTGGGAAGGCGATTTTAAAAATGTTTGGCAATGTTTTTGTTCTTGTCTTAAATTTGGAAATTTTTGAAGGCTGATTTCGAAATATTACCCAAAGTTTTAAAACTTTTTCTTTCCAGTGTTTAAAAAGTTTTCCAGAAATTTAAATTTTTTTTTTCACCCAAAACTTTTTTCATAAAATTTAAATTTAAAATAAATAAAAAAAGTTGAACCTTACTTTAAATACAACCGAAGGGTAAAAAAATCGTCTTTTTTGGGGTATATTGTTAAAATTCGTTTTTGGTTAGTTAAAAACCCCGGATGCCCATCTCGGGTTTTTAAACCTTTTTTTGCGAAACTTTTTTCGACGATGCTTTCCCGTATAATACCGGGGGGGTTTCCCGAATAAAACCAATGTTCTGGGCCAAAAAATCCGGCAAAAGTTGAAAAAAACCAATGGAATTTTTTTTGGTGGCGGTTTTTTTATTTTGGCGTACTGTATTTTTTGGGTTGAAAACACTCAACCCCATTCTAAAATTCTGGAACGCAAACGGTAAAGGCTTCCCCTTAATTGCAAAAAAATATCCTGGCCCCTTTAGGTTTTCCGTATCAATTTATCGTTCAAGGAAATTTTTTGCAAATTTTTTTTCGATTTCAAAAACATTGATTTTTTGGTTTTAAATTGAATTACCCAAAATTGGTGAATATCGGACGACCCCATGTTGTCAACCTCGTTAATCTTGTTTTTGATTTAAATGTTTTTTAAATTGTCGTCGGTGATCGGCGCCGATAAGTTGATATCCATAAATTTCCCAGTTTTTGTTTCAAAAGGCCGTGGATAGTGTTTCATGCATTTTTGCCCTGACATAAAACATAAATAAAGGTTTCCACCCTTTCTTTAAACCCTGGATCTTTCTCTACATCGGAATTTCCGCGAAATGATTTCATAAATTTTTATCTGGTGAAACCCATCATAAAAAAGGGGAAAACCCTTTTTGCCCTAAAAAAAATTAATCTGGCCCCAGCCACCCACCCAAAACGTTGTTTCCCAAGATAAAGTAAATAAACATCGTTTTTGTTGTTTAAAAAGTCAATACCGTGACATCGTGACGACCCTTGCTGAAGGGAAAACGATCCATAATTTCACGTTTGTCTGCATCCAAAAGTACTTTTTTCCCCGCGCCTTTTGGGTTGATAAAAAAAAAACCCAAATATTAAGAACCCCTTTTAAATGTAAAAATTTCTATCTGCAATTGACCTCTTTGTTTTTCAAGTAAATTTTAACTAAATAATTTTCAAAAAATTTTTCCTTTTTGAAAAACCTAAAAAAAAAGAAAGTGAAAAAAGTGAAGGGTTCAAATAAATTAAAATACAAATAAAAATATAGAAAAAAAAACAAAAAAAAATTTTAAAAAAAAAATGTAGGGAAAAAAAGTTATTTTTAAAATTAAAATTTTTTAAAAACTTTTTCATGAAAAATTTAAAAGGGTTTTTTAATATCAAAACCCGGACCCACAACGAAACTTTGATTTTTTTGAAATTGGTTCCATGTTTACCAAAAAGCAAAAAGAAAAACGAGGTTGGGTTGGGCCACATATGTATGTATGTATATAAAAATAAAACTTTTAGGGGGAAAAAAAAAAGGGCTGTTTTGGGGTTTTCCGGCAACTTTCGAAATTTTTTTTAAACAAAAACCTTTTTCCTTAAAAATAACAAAAAACAAAAAAAATCGAAAATCGGTTCAGCCATTCACGCGTGATGCCGGGGGGACAACGAAAAGGGTTTCTTTTTTATATAAAAAGATGACGACCATATTATAAGTTATGAATTATTGGTAATATTCATAGTCTCAATTTCCCATGCTTTCAGAAAAAAATAAAAATTAATAGATGAGTTGACATAAAATAAAAGGATTACATTTTTTTGTAAAATTAATATAGGGGGAAAACAGAATTAATAATTTTATAAAAACCCAAAAAAAAATTCTCAAAAAATTATACCTTATGTTTTTTGGAAGCACCGATGGGCTTAGCCCTCATTTTTTTGCCCGAAAGCTGCCCCCAAAATCATAGAATCTTTGGGACTTTTTTTGACTTTTCAGGTTGGGCCTCCCAGTCCTCATTCCATAATACTTAGATTATTTGGTCAGAGCCAAAAACTGGCTGGCCCTTTTTGCTCACATATGTTGAGAATTAGTAGAGAGAGGGGGAACTTTCTTCTGGATCAAAGGCCGAGGAATTTTGGAGAAAAGAACCGCCCCGGGAAAATTTCCATTAGATAAAATGTACAGGTTTTATGTATTTGGTTTGGACTAACAAAAAGAGGTATTGCAGAAAACGGGAAATACATTTCTCAAAAAATCAAAGGAAAAAAAAAAAAAACTCCCTTGGTCTCATAGTTCACTATGTATTGGGTATTTGGGGGTCCGGCCCGCCCAGCAAGCGTTGGTCAATACCCAAAATTTTGGGAGTTTTCCTTGTTTTTTTTAAAGGGCCACTTTTCAAAAGGGTTTTAAGCATTCTAACTGAATATTTATCCGGGTCGTAACTCTTGGGTTCGAATGAACATCTATCGGGTGCCATGCATCAAATGTTTCGGGAAAAAGGGTGAGATAGAATCATCTCAAAATTTCCAAGTAAATTTTTACCTTAAGTTAAAATAATCTTGGATCCCCTTTTTTAAAAAGCAGGGAAATAAAAATATAAAAAAAATAAAAACAAATTTGAAATATTGGGGGTTTTGCATTTTTTTAAAACTTTGTAACATTTTTTTAAAACTTTTTTTCTTCCCTTGTTTTTCATTTCGTTCTTTTTTTTAAGTGTAAAAGGAAAAAAAAAAACACGTTGTATTTTTTAAAGGGGCATTAATTTTTGGAAATTAGAAGAGATCGAAAGAGGATGGTGGAAAAAAAGGGGAATCTAGTGGGATATGTAACCTGGCCCGATTGCTTTTTCTGGTCAACATTTGGATATTTTTTGTCCCATTAAAAACCAAACTCGCGGTTTGACCCCTTTTATTTTCAATCGAACTGCGGGGGGTTGGAAAAAAAAAGGTGTTTTTTTACGCCCCCGGGTTTTTTGAAAATCTCACAAACCCCTCCGTCGGTTAAAAAATTTAGCACATTGTTGTTTTTGCCCTTTAAAAAAAGTAAAATAAATTAAGAATAATGAAAAAATCCATCAAAAAAACCGACATGTAACAACGGAAACAATTTTACGGAAAAGCTCTCGTTGATTTGGGAAACGGGGCTAATTAAAAATCTGAAAATCATGGATGGGTTTAATGAGTTTTAGTTTAAATAAAACTAAAAAAATGGGTTTTTGGGGGGGAGTGGAAAATTTTTTTTCCATACTTTTTTTTTCATACCTAACCCTTTAAAAAAAAAATCATGATAGTTGTAAAACCCCGATAATGCCACAATCAAATTATTTAAAATAAAATGAAAAAAAAAATTTAAAAAAAGAAGAGATTAAAAACCCCGCCATAGGCCTGGTAACCCAAAAACGAATTGGTTAAACCCGCAATTTGCCCACAAAAACCCCCTCAAAAAAGGGCAATGGGGCAAAAATATGAATTTTTAAATATTTTTAAGAAATTTTCCCCTTAAAAAAGGTTAATTTTTTTAACAAAAGTATTTTTTTTTAAAATTCTTTTTTTTCAATGTTTAGAAGTCTGGGAATCTTTTTTTTTATATTTTTTAACCAATTTTAATAAACATCCCCCAAAAAAAGAAATTTGAAGACTTCAAAATATTTTTTTTTACTAATTAAATATAATTTAATTAAAATGATTCTACAAAGACTTTCT
>NW_026091715.1:0-11811 GCF_024586455.1 Bactrocera neohumeralis | reverse complement strand
ATAATGGCCGTGCATTTGGAAGAATTCGACAATCTTATGTTCAAGTATAAAGTCGATTTGCTTTTATATACACATTAAGCAGTCGATATTGAGTTGCTTTAAATCATTAATTTAACATCTTTAAGTTAATTTACCTCTTCATCTTACTGAAGTTGACATAAAGCCATAATGGCAGTGCATTTGGAAGAATTCGACAATCTTATATTCAGGTATAAATTCGATTTTCTTGTATATACACATTAATCAGTCGATATTGAGTTGCTTTAAATCATTAATTTAACATTTTTAAGTTAATTTACCTCTTCATCTTACTGAAGTTGACATAAAGCCAATACGCCAGTGCAGTTGGAAGAATTCGACAATCTTATGTTTAAGTATAAAGTCGATTTTCTTGAATATACACATTAAGCAGTCGATATTGAGTTGCTTTAAATCATTAATTTAACATCTTTAAGTTAATTTACCTTCTTCATCTTACTGAAGTTGACATAAAGCCATAACGGCAGTGCATTTGGAAGAATTCGATAATCTTATATTCAGGTATAAATTCGATTTTCTTGTATATACACATTAAGCAGTCGATATTGAAATGCTTTAAATCATTAATTTAACATCTTTAAGTTAATTTACCTTCTTCATCTTACTGAAGTTGACATAAAGCCATAACGGCAGTGCATTTGGAAGAATTCGACAATCTTATATTCAGGTAAAAAGTCGATTTTCTTGTATATACACATTTAGCAGTCGATATTGAGTTGCTTTAAATCATTAATTTAACATCTTTAAGTTAATTTACCTTCTTCATCTTACTGAAGTTGACATAAAGCCATAACGGCAGTGCATTTGGAAGAATTCGACAATCTTATATTCAGGTATAAAGTCGATTTTCTTGTATATACACATTAAGCAGTCGATATTGAGTTGCTTTAAATCATTAATTTAACATCTTTAAGTTAATTTACCTTCTTCATCTTACTGAAGTTGACATAAAGCCATAACGGCAGTGCATTTGGAAGAATTCGACAATCTTATATTCAGGTATAAAGTCGATTTTCTTGTATATACACATTTAGCAGTCGATATTGAAATGCTTTAAATCATTAATTTAACATCTTTAAGTTAATTTACCTTCTTCATCTTACTGAAGTTGACATAAAGCCATAACGGCAGTGCATTTGGAAGAATTCGACAATCTTATATTCAGGTATAAAGTCGATTTTCTTGTATATACACATTAAGCAGTCGATATTGAGTTGCTTTAAATCATTAATTTAACATCTTTAAGTTAATTTACCTTCTTCATCTTACTGAAGTTGACATAAAGCCATAACGGCAGTGCATTTGGAAGAATTCGACAATCTTATATTCAGGTAAAAAGTCGATTTTCTTGTATATACACATTTAGCAGTCGATATTGAAATGCTTTAAATCATTAATTTAACATCTTTAAGTTAATTTACCTTCTTCATCTTACTGAAGTTGACATAAAGCCATAACGGCAGTGCATTTGGAAGAATTCGACAATCTTATATTCAGGTAAAAAGTCGATTTTCTTGTATATACACATTAAGCAGTCGATATTGAGTTGCTTTAAATCATTAATTTAACATCTTTAAGTTAATTTACCTTCTTCATCTTACTGAAGTTGACATAAAGCCATAACGGCAGTGCATTTGGAAGAATTCGACAATCTTATATTCAGGTATAAAGTCGATTTTCTTGTATATACACATTAAGCAGTCGATATTGAGTTGCTTTAAATCATTAATTTAACATCTTTAAGTTAATTTACCTTCTTCATCTTACTGAAGTTGACATAAAGCCATAACGGCAGTGCATTTGGAAGAATTCGACAATCTTATATTCAGGTATAAAGTCGATTTTCTTGTATATACACATTTAGCAGTCGATATTGAGTTGCTTTAAATCATTAATTTAACATCTTTAAGTTAATTTACCTTCTTCATCTTACTGAAGTTGACATAAAGCCATAACGGCAGTGCATTTGGAAGAATTCGACAATCTTATATTCAGGTAAAAAGTCGATTTTCTTGTATATACACATTAAGCAGTCGATATTGAGTTGCTTTAAATCATTAATTTAACATCTTTAAGTTAATTTACCTTCTTCATCTTACTGAAGTTGACATAAAGCCATAACGGCAGTGCATTTGGAAGAATTCGACAATCTTATATTCAGGTAAAAAGTCGATTTTCTTGTATATACACATTAAGCAGTCGATATTGAAATGCTTTAAATCATTAATTTAACATATTTAAGTTAACTTACCTTCTTCATCTTCTGTGAAGTTGACATAAAGCCATAACGGCAGAGCATTTGGAAGAATTCGACAATCTTATATTCAGGTATAAATTCGATTTTCTTGTATATACACATTTAGCAGTCGATATTGAGTTGCTTTAAATCATTAATTTAACATCTTTAAGTTAATTTACCTTCTTCATCTTACTGAAGTTGACATAAAGCCATAACGGCAGTGCATTTGGAAGAATTCGACAATCTTATATTCAGGTATAAAGTCCATTTTCTTGTATATACACATTAAGCAGTCGATATTGAGTTGCTTTAAATCATTAATTTAACATCTTTAAGTTAATTTACCTTCTTCATCTTACTGAAGTTGACATAAAGCCATAACGGCAGTGCATTTGGAAGAATTCGACAATCTTATATTCAGGTATAAAGTCGATTTTCTTGTATATACACATTAAGCAGTCGATATTGAGTTGCTTTAAATCATTAATTTAACATCTTTAAGTTAATTTACCTTCTTCATCTTACTGAAGTTGACATAAAGCCATAACGGCAGTGCATTTGGAAGAATTCGATAATCTTATATTCAGGTAAAAAGTCGATTTTCTTGTATATACACATTTAGCAGTCGATATTGAAATGCTTTAAATCATTAATTTAACATTTTTAAGTTAATTTACCTCTTCATCTTACTGAAGTTGACATAAAGCCATAATGGCCGTGCATTTGGAAGAATTCGACAATCTTATATTCAGGTATAAAGTCCATTTTCTTTTATATACACATTAAGCAGTCGATATTGAGTTGCTTTAAATCATTAATTTAACATCTTTAAGTTAATTCACCTCTTCATCTTACTGAAATTGACATAAAGCCATAACGGCAGTGCATTTGGAAGAATTCGACAATCTTATATTCAGATATAAATTCGATTTTCGTGCAGTCGATATTGAGTTGCTTTAAATCATTAATTTAATTTCTTTAAGTTAATTTACCTTCTTCATCTTACTGAAGTTGACATAAAGCCATAACGGCAGTGCATTTGGAAGAATTCGAAAATCTCAAATTCAGGTAAAAAGTCGATTTTCTTGTATATACACATTTAGCAGTCGATATTGAAAAGCTTTAAATCATTAATTTAACATCTTTAAGTTAATTTACCTTCTTCAGCTTACTGAAGTTGACATAAAGCCATAACGGCAGTGCATTTGGAAGAACTCGACAATCTTATATTCAGGTACAAATTCGATTTTCTTGTATATACACATTTAGCAGTCGATATTGAAAAGCTTTAAATCATTAATTTAACATCTTTAAGTTAATTTACCTTCTTCAGCTTACTGAAGTTGACATAAAGCCATAATGGCAGTGCATTTGGAAGAATTCAATAATCTCATATTCAAGTATAAAGTCGATTTGCTTTTATATACACATTAAGCAGTCGATATTGAGTTGCTTTAAATCATTAATTTAACATCTTTAAGTTAATTTACTTCTTCATCTTACTGAAGTTGACATAAAGCCATAACGGCAGTGCATTTGGAAGAATTCGACAATCTTATATTCAGGTATAAAGTCCATTTTCTTGTATATACACATTAAGCAGTCGATATTGAAAAGCTTTAAATCATTAATTTAACATCTTTAAGTTAATTTACCTTCTTCATCTTACTGAAGTTGACATAAAGCCATAACGGCAGTGCATTTGGAAGAATTCGACAATCTTATATTCAGGTATAAAGTCGATTTTCTTGTATATACACATTTAGCAGTCGATATTGAGTTGCTTTAAATCATTAATTTAACATCTTTAAGTTAATTCACCTCTTCATCTTACTGAAATTGACATAAAGCCATAACGGCAGTGCATTTGGAAGAATTCGACAATCTTATATTCAGATATAAATTCGATTTTCGTGCAGTCGATATTGAGTTGCTTTAAATCATTAATTTAATTTCTTTAAGTTAATTTACCTTCTTCAGCTTACTGAAGTTGACATAAAGCCATAATGGCTATGCATTTGGAAGAATTCGACAATCTTATATTCAGGTATAAAGTCGATTTTCTTGTATATACACATTTAGCAGTCGATATTGAAAAGCTTTAAATCATTAATTTAACATCTTTAAGTTAATTTACCTTCTTCAGCTTACTGAAGTTGACATAAAGCCATAATGGCAGTGCATTTGGAAGAATTCAATAATCTCATATTCAAGTATAAAGTCGATTTGCTTTTATATACACATTAAGCAGTCGATATTGAGTTGCTTTAAATCATTAATTTAACATCTTTAAGTTAATTTACTTCTTCATCTTACTGAAGTTGACATAAAGCCATAACGGCAGTGCATTTGGAAGAATTCGACAATCTTATATTCAGGTATAAAGTCGGTTTTCTTGTATATACACATTAAGCAGTCGATACTGAGTGGCTTTAAATCATTAATTTAACATCTTTAAGTTAATTTACCTCTTCATCTTACTGAAGTTGACATAAAGCCATAATGGCCGTGCATTTGGAAGAATTCGACAATCTTATGTTCAAGTATAAAGTCGATTTGCTTTTATATACACATTAAGCAGTCGATATTGAGTTGCTTTAAATCATTAATTTAACATCTTTAAGTTAATTTACCTCTTCATCTTACTGAAGTTGACATAAAGCCATAACGGCAGTGCATTTGGAAGAATCCGACAATCTTATATTCAGGTATAAATTCGATTTTCTTGTATATACACATTAATCAGTCGATATTGGGTTGCTTTGAATCATTAATTTAACATTTTTAAGTTAATTTACCTCTTCATCTTACTGAAGTTGACATAAAGCCATAATGGCCGTGCATTTGGAAGAATTCGACAATCTTATATTCAGGCATAAATTAGATTTTCGTGTATATACATACTTAGCAGTCGGTATTGTGTTGTTTTAAATCATTAATTTAACATATTTAAATGAATTAACCTTCTTTATGTTTTTGAAGTTGACTGAAGTTGAAGTATATACACATTCAGCAATCGATATTGAGTTGCTTGAAATAAGTAATTTAACATCTTTTAGTTAATTTACCTTCTTCATCTTACTGAAGTTGACATAAAGCCATAACGGCAGTGCATTTGAAAGAATTCGATAAATAAAGTCGATTTTCTTGTATATACACATTTAGCAGTCGATATTGAGTTGCTTTAAATCATTAATTTAACATCTTTAAGTTAATTTACCTTCTTCATCTTACTGAAGTTGACATAAAGCCATAACGGCAGTGCATTTGGAAGAATTCGACAATCTTATATTCAGGTATAAAGTCGATTTTCTTGTATATACACATTTAGCAGTCGATATTGAGTTGCTTTAAATCATTAATTTAACATTTTTAAGTTAATTTACCTTCTTCATCTTACTGAAGTTGACATAAAGCCATAACGGCAGTGCATTTGGAAGAATTCGACAATCTTATATTCAGGTATAAATTCGATTTTCTTGTATATACACATTAAGCAGTCGATATTGAGTTGCTTTAAATCATTAATTTAACATCTTTAAGTTAATTTACCTTCTTCATCTTACTGAAGTTGACATAAAGCCATAATATTGAGTGCATTTGGAAGAATTCGACAATCTTATATTCAGGTATAAAGTCGATTTTCTTTTATATACACATTAAGCAGTCGATATTGAGTTGCTTTAAATCATTAATTTAACATCTTTAAGTTAATTTACCTCTTCATCTTACTGAAGTTGACATAAAGCCATAACGGCAGTGCATTTGGAAGAATTCGACAATCTTATATTCAGGTATAAAGTCGATTTTCTTGTATATACACATTAAGCAGTCGATATTGAGTTGCTTTAAATCATTAATTTAACATCTTTAAGTTAATTTACCTTCTTCATCTTACTGAAGTTGACATAAAGCCATAACGGCAGTGCATTTGGAAGAATTCGATAATCTTATATTCAGGTATAAAGTCGATTTTCTTGTATATACACATTTAGCAGTCGATATTGAAAAGCTTTAAATCATTAATTTAACATCTTTAAGTTAATTTACCTTCTTCATCTTACTGAAGTTGACATAAAGCCATAACGGCAGTGCATTTGGAAGAATTCGACAATCTTATATTCAGGTATAAAGTCGATTTTCTTGTATATACACATTTAGCAGTCGATATTGAGTTGCTTTAAATCATTAATTTAACATCTTTAAGTTAATTTACCTTCTTCATCTTACTGAAGTTGACATAAAGCCATAACGGCAGTGCATTTGGAAGAATTCGATAATCTCACATTCAAGTATAAAGTCGATTTGCTTTCATTAATTTAACATATTATACTTCATCTTACTGAAGTTGACATAAAGCCATAACGGCAGTGCATTTGGAAGAATTCGATATTCAGATATAAAGTCGATTTTCTTTTATATACACATTAAGAGTCGATATTGAGTTGCTTTAAATCATTAATTTAACATCTTTAAGTTAATTTACCTTCTTCATCTTACTGAAGTTGACATAAAGCCATAACGGCAGTGCATTTGGAAGAATTCGACAATCTTATATTCAGGTATAAATTCGATTTTCTTGTATATACACATTTAGCAGTCGATATTGAGTTGCCTTAAATCATTAATTTAACATCTTTAAGTTAATTTACCTTCTTCATCTTACTGAAGTTGACATAAAGCCATAACGGCAGTGCATTTGGAAGAATTCGACAATCTTATATTCAGGTATAAAGTCGATTTTCTTGTATATACACATTTAGCAGTCGATATTGAAAACTTTAAATCATTAATTTAACATCTTTAAGTTAATTTACCTTCTTCAGCTTACTGAAGTTGACATGAAGCCATAACGGCAGTGCATTTGGAAGAATTCGACAATATTATATTCAAGTATAAAGTCGATTTTCTTGTATAAACAGATCTAGCACTCGATATTGAGTTGCTTTAAATCATTAATTTAACATATTTAAGTTAATTTACCTTCTTCATTTTACTGAAGTAAACATAAAGCCATGAAGTCGATTTTCTTGTATATACACATTAAGCAGTCGATATTGAGTTGTTTTAAATAATTTATTTAACATCTTTAAGTCATTCACCTAAAACTTGTTGAAAGTGATTATTGTTTTCGATCTCTCATTAAAGCAGCCATCATGAATTCCAGGCAGTAATTAAAAACTTTTTTTTTATACTTATAATTAATTTTAAAGTTTTCGATTTTTTTTTAACATTTAACTAGTCTATTAGTTAACATCATGAATTTGACGAAAGTTTGCTTTTATGTTTTCATTTTACTAAGTTTTGTGTACCGCCCCATTTGAGGTGCGCTGGAATAGAGGCACCGTGGTTTTAAAGCTACGGGCCCTTGTATATACAGCTTCAGTAAATTATATTTAGAACTATTTTACCGTATTTTTATATGTTTTGTTACCTTTTCAGGTTGAACGTTCACGAAATTATATCGGCATTAGAAGATGATCATAATTACTGTCTGCAGATATATTTATATATACACATGAAAACAATGACTTCAGCGATGAAGACAGCGGAAGCGAAGAAGCGGGAGAAATAGGTAATCTTACGCGTCAGCAACTACTAGCAGAAGCTGAGGTGCGATGCCAGCTACCATCAGCAGATGGGGTCCTGGAAACCGTAGATGGAATTCCATTTATAAATCAGGATGAACAGGAACAACAGCCGTCCGCGTCTCAGTCAAATACACATGAACCATATTGCAAAAAATTTAACATCTAAGACTATTGTCACGAGGAAGTGGAGACAAAAAGATATAGCTGCAAACCCTGAAAGGGAGTCGATGCAATCTGATTTCGTTTTAGATAAGGATAATCCATTAGATTTTTTTGAGATGTTTTTTGACGAAGAAGTTTTCGAGCTCCTGCGGTCTAGCACGGAACAAAATGCAATTGCAAAAGGACATGTCAATTTTCGAGTCACTGTTGAAGAAATTAAAAACTTTATCGGTATTTTGCTTTTGTCAGGCTACAATAGCGCTTCACGCTATAGATTATACTGGGATCAAAGTATTGACACTCATCATCCAGGAGTTGCATCATGCATGACTCGTAATCGTTTTGAAGAGCTTTTACGTTTTTTTCATGCATGCGAGAACAACCGCCTACCTTCTGACGATAAGTTTGCAAAAGTAAGGCCACTGTGGAATCTTATGAATGAGAGATGGCTAAAGTTTTATCCCGGAGACAAACATTTGTCTATCGATGAGTCTATGGTACCTTATTTTGGAAAACATGGCGCAAAACAACATATTCACGGTAAACCAATACGTTTTGGCTATAAGATTTGGTCACTGTGTCCACGATTGGGTTAGCTTATTTATGGAGACCCTTACCAAGGAGCTAAAACTGGTAACACCAATCCAAATCTAGGCGTTGGAGGCTCTGTAGTGACAAATTTGATTTCGAAACTGCCAAGTGATAACCACTACAGTTTCTATATTGATAATTTTTTCACTTCTTTACGTTTACTAGACGAAGTAAGTCAGATGGGTCATGTTATCACTGGTACATTACGTGCTTCATCTTAACAGAAGGTGCCCCGCTAAAAGACATCAAGGAGATGAAAAAGACATCACGGGGTTCGCACCACCAAATTACGGATTTATCATCCAACATAACTTTAGTGCGCTACAACGACAACAACATCGTAACTATTGCCTCAACGGAAAGCGGTGTTCATCCGATTGGTAAGGTGAAGAGATGGTGCGGCAATAAAAGAGTAGACGTAGATCAACCGCATTGCTATCTATTATATAACAAATATATGGGCGGAGTCGATCGACTCGACCAAAATGTTGGAAAATATAGAATTTCAATAAGACTGAAGAGACGGTATTGGCAAATGATAATGTTCCCCATAAATGCCTGTGCTAATAATGCTTTTCAGTTCATACTGAAGTTTCACCAGCAGGCCAAGCCATAAAGACGTCATTTTCTTGTCTTTTACAAGATACATTGTGCAGACTTATTTGATACTTGGCAAACCTACACATCCATAGCAAAACGCATTGGAGGCAAGACACCGTTAACTACGAAAAGTAAGCTGCCAGATTCGGTAAGGCTGGATGGGAAGGAACACTATATCATTAGAAACGAAACTCAAATTCGATGCCGCGAATGTCACAAGAATACGAAATTCAAATGCAGTAAATGTGGAGTTGGCCTCCATCAACATTGTTCTCAAGCTTTTCATACCATAAAGTAATTTTTTTTTTCTCATATCAACTTTGATTTTTAGCTTACGTTTATAATTGATCTTATATATTGTGATTTATCATAATTTTTGTGTACTTATTCTTTATTTACTAATAAAAACCATTCAAAATAATAACCGACTTTCATTTATATAGGCATATTTTCCAGTCGATATTAAGGTTTCGCTTTTCATATAGAAAACATCTTTAAGTTAATTTACCTTCTTCATCTTACTGTTGACATAAAGCCATAACGGCACTTTGGAAGAATTCGACAATCTTATATTCAGGTAAAAAGTCGATTTTCTTGTATATACACATTTAGCATAATATTGAAAACCTTTAAATCATCATCTTTAAGTTAATTTACCTTCTTCATCTTACTGAAGTTGACATAAAGCCATAACGGCAGTGCATTTGGAAGAATTCGACAATCTTATATTCAGGTATAAAGTCGATTTTCTTGTATATACACATTAATCAGTCGATATTGAGTTGCTTTAAATCATTAATTTAACATCTTTAAGTTAATTTACCTCTTCATCTTACTGAAGTTGACATAAAGCCATAACGGCAGTGCATTTGGAAGAATTCGACAATCTTATATTCAGGTATAAATTCGATTTTCTTGTATATACACATTAATCAGTCGATATTGAGTTGCTTTGAATCATTAATTTAACATCTTTAAGTTAATTTACCTTCTTCATCTTACTGAAGTTGACATAACGCCGTAACGGCGGTGCATTGTGAAGAATTCGACAATCTTATATTCAAGTATAAAGTCGATTTTCTTGTATATACACATTTAGCAGTCGATATTGAGTTGCTTTAAATCATTAATTTAACATCTTTAAGTTAATTTACCTTCTTCATCTTACTGAAGTTGACATAAAGCCATAACGGCAGTGCATTTGGAAGAATTCGACAATCTTATATTCAGGTATAAAGTCGATTTTCTTGTATATACACATTAAGCAGTCGATATTGAAATGCTTTAAATCATTAATTTAACATCTTTAAGTTAATTTACCTCTTCATCTTACTGAAGTTGACATAAAGCCATAATGGCCGTGCATTTGGAAGAATTCGACAATCTTATATTCAGGCATAAAGTAGATTTTCTTGTATATACACATTAAGCAGTCGATATTGAGTTGCTTTGAATCATTAATTTAACATTTTTAAGTTAATTTACCTCTTCATCTTACTGAAGTTGACATAAAGCCATAATGGCCGTGCATTTGGAAGAATTCGACAATCTTATATTCAGGCATAAATTAGATTTTCGTGTATATACATACTTAGCAGTCGGTATTGTGTTGTTTTAAATCATTAATTTAACATATTTAAATGAATTAACCTTCTTTATGTTTTTGAAGTTGACTGAAGTTGAAGTATATACACATTCAGCAATCGATATTGAGTTGCTTGAAATAAGTAATTTAACATCTTTTAGTTAATTTACCTTCTTCATCTTACTGAAGTTGACATAAAGCCATAACGGCAGTGCATTTGGAAGAATTCGACAATCTTATATTCAGGTATAAAGTCGATTTTCTTGTATATACACATTTAGCAGTCGATATTGAAAAGCTTTAAATCATTAATTTAACATCTTTAAGTTAATTTACTTCTTCATCTTACTGAAGTTGACATAAAGCCATAACGGCAGTGCATTTGGAAGAATTCGATAATCTTATATTCAGGTATAAATTCGATTTTCTTGTATATACACATTAAGCAGTCGATATTGAAATGCTTTAAATCATTAATTTAACATCTTTAAGTTAATTTACCTTCTTCAGCTTACTGAAGTTGACATAAAGCCATAATGGCCGTGCATTTGGAAGAATTCGACAATCTTATATTCAGGTATAAAGTCCATTTTCTTGTATATACACATTTAGCAGTCGATATTGAGTTGCTTTAAATCATTAATTTAACATCTTTAAGTTAATTCACCTCTTCATCTTACTGAAATTGACATAAAGCCATAACGGCAGTGCATTTGGAAGAATTCGACAATCTTATATTCAGATATAAATTCGATTTTCGTGCAGTCGATATTGAGTTGCTTTAAATCATTAATTTAATTTCTTTAAGTTAATTTACCTTCTTCATCTTACTGAAGTTGACATAAAGCCATAACGGCAGTGCATTTGGAAGAATTCGACAATCTCATATTCAGGTAAAAAGTCGATTTTCTTGTATATACACATTTAGCAGTCGATATTGAAAAGCTTTAAATCATTAATTTAACATCTTTAAGTTAATTTACCTTCTTCAGCTTACTGAAGTT
>NW_026091714.1:0-9044 GCF_024586455.1 Bactrocera neohumeralis | reverse complement strand
GATTTCTTGTTTTCCAGACGTACATATATAGTCATTTTCTTTCAATTTACTCTATGCTAATTTTTTCAGTTACATACATTTAATAATAATAATAATTATATATAATATAGTTAATCGGATTCTCACTTTCTGATGTTGTTGTTGAATATTATATTCCTGTCTGTCTGGCTCTGTGTTGGGTTTGAAGTTGATCTGGATGTGCAGTTGGCTGATGAGTTGTTAATATGGGTATATCTTTATATTTCGGTTGTTGTCTGAAATTATCATCGATAAGAGTAAATCTTTTTTACCCTTTTCTTCACCCCCTTTCTTGTATTATTTTCGAAAAATTTGTATGTTTTAAAGGATTCGTTGTTCTTATTTTTTTTCTACCCGTTACGAATATAGAAATATTCAATATCCTTTCTTATGTAACTTGATTTTAAATTTTTACACACAAGGATACACGGGTATCCAACCGACTGCGCCACTTTTCGAAGTGATGAACAACGAAAAATAAAACAACTGGGTTGGAGGTTTAATCGATAATCAGCCTTCCGTTTTATTTCGTGCTTTCTTAAATACTAATATTTTGTTTTCTTGCAATAACTTAAAAATAATTGCTTGCTAGGAAATGTGTCTTGTGCATTTTGCAAAGTAATACAGTTAATAAAGTTATTATACATTTTGTTAACTGTTGCATTTTCGTTAAGCGGAAATGCACTTGGACAAACAATTCTTTGGAAAACTCAATTAAAAATACTTTGGCGGATTTGAAGGTGTCACCCCAAAACTCAATCAAAACTTTTAAAGTAAAAAAATAATCATTTACATTTTATTAAAACACGAGTATTACAAATATTATATTAGTATATTATGTGAAAAAATTAAAATTTCTTCCTTCTAGCTTTGACACTTGCAAACTCCGAAATCACGTCTTCAAAATTTATATTTTGTGTTGCTTCATGTTCTATCGTTAAAATACCAAGATTGTTTAATCTGGTTTCAGTCATTGTAGACCGCAAGTAATTTTTAATTAAATTTAATTTGCTGAAACTTCTCTCACATAAAGGACTGATGCACATATTGTCATAAATAACTTTAATGCGACCGTTAGATTCGGAAGAGAAGCTGTAAAGTCCCATTCCACAATGAATTTCAAATAGTCCAGCGTCACCCAATTAGAGACAGTGATATTAGCCGCTTTTAAATGTCTTCTCAATCTTGGTATTTCTAAAAGTAGTTCTGTTTCTGATACTTCATCGTAAAGGTTAGTAAATTTTGATATAGCAAATTTTAACTGTTCAGTGTTTGCCAAAAGCAAGGTCTTTGACTGCACAACTTCAAACAATGAAGCTACGTCTTTAATGGACTTTACTCGTGTTTTGAGTTCAATATTGAATCTGTCAATACATTCTAACATGTCCTTTTGAAGTTCCGCTCTAAGTGTAAGTCCAGTATCGGTGGCTAACTCACCGGGCATGCGTTTCTTGCGACGAATTCGTCGTTCCATCGAAATGTTGTATTCTTCCGATTTTTGTACAGCAAAATCTATTGCCTCTCCTGCTAGATGCAACCGTTTCTCTCCAATGAATAGACGAAGTGCTTCTAGTTTTATGATTATTTCATCAACACATAAACCTTTACTTTGCAATGCAATCTGAGCATAGTTCACTTCCCTTAGCACATCATTATTTTTTTCTCCATGTAGACGTTACGTAACTAGCTTTTTGAAATATATTTTTATATAAATTAACAATCCTGCAACTGGGTGTAAATATGTATTTAAGTAGGTATGACTAGAAAATAATAGCAAAAATACTTTACTTACCTTGTTTATTTTCTTCAAGAATCTTAATAGTCGGTTTTATACAAAAATTGTTGTTTTTAATATCTAATAATTAACAAACACTTTGCACTAAACTTTCACACGTTCACGTAAAAGAATATTGAAATAAATGCGGTCGGAAACAAAAGAAATTGCCCAATCCACAACACAAGTGACGAGCTCTATATCAAGGGAATCCCCTGACTAGCGTTGGTTGTGCGAATTCCACCTAATTCTCTTTTGTAACGGCTAATCAATTTGTACAAAGTCAAACAAGAAAGTTTACCGCCCAGGACTGTATCGTTTTGCATGCAAAATTTAAGAAATTCTTGAAGCGTGTTAAAAAAAAAGAACTTACATAACAAGTAACATCTCAATAAAATTTAAGAAACATGCAAAGTAATTCAAAATAATCACTTAAATAACTCAATCACTTAAATTACATAATATCTATTAAAGTGCTGCTCATTAAGCTTTAAAATTTATATGTAGCTTAAATGCTAACACAACACCCTAATTACATGAAAGTAACAAAAAAACTGTTACACAACACCCTATTTTCTAGAGCAGCGTTGTCCACGGCCTATGCGCACAATAGCGCACGGACAGTGCCAGACACCTCACACCAACATGTCGCGACAAGTGTCTGTGAAACCACGATTGTGCTACTGTATTCAACTTCGTAGGCAAGCAGAATTTTGCATCAGTTGACGCTAGAATAACCAACACAAGCATAACGTTCACACAGTCACGTTGGACAACACTGCTGTATATACTGAGATTGACAGTGTGCACATTGTTTTGTTTTTAAATACTCGTATCAATTTATTATGCTCGTGGTACGATACTATAGTTACCTAGATTATTTGATTAGTGGCGGTTATGCTCTCTGCCACACATTTACGATTTTTTATAGGTAGAACTGATTGTCATAGTCGGGCACTATGAATCGTGCATGCTGCTTGTCTAAGGCAGTATCTTTTGGAAGATTCCCCCTCCGACCCCCTCACACCAACATGTCGCGACACTGTCTGTGAAACCACGATTGATGCTACTGTATTCAACTTCGTAGGCAAGCAAAGTAGAAGTTGGCCTTGTTGGTGGCATAACCATCATGAAGCAGTTAACGTTGAACATTCACAAGTTGGACAACACTGCTGTATATACTGAGATTGACAGCTTTCAAATAAGTTTGTTTTTAAATACTCGTATCAGTTTGAAATGCTCATGGTACGATATTATAGTTACCTAGATTATTTGATTAGTGGAGAGTTATTTCTCTGCCTTTTCTTACAGTCATAGTGGGCTCAGGTTTTTTAACCGGAAAGTAATCTCAGCTTTTGCCTCCATACGCCACTGTCTCTAAGACTTGACTGACCATTTCCAAGCATCACATCCTTCACTTTTTTAATATTTTCATCAGTTGAAGCAGTTAAAAGTCTCCAGAAGGAGGTACGTCTTCAACGATCTCTCGACAGTCTTTCAAGAATTTGTACCACTGGCAAGATTGTGTTTTTGATAAATCTGAATCAAAGTAAGCTTTTTCCAACATTCACAACGGTTAGAAATAAAAATATTTTTTTTAACATCGAAAAACTATTTGACTAAATTAATTTAACAAATCAATTGAAGTTTGTCCCAGACTGGCCAAAACAAAAAAAAAAAATATTGACGAATTTTAATTTAAATCTTTATTATAGCCTTCAAAATGGTCTCCTTTTGAGCGAATATACATATGTAAATATACCAATACTTAATGAAATTTTCCGAACACTTATTAGAAGCCACGACTTGGATAGTATTCATCGAATTACTTTTAATGGTTTCAATGGACACAATAAAATAGTCAAATAGTCAAATTGTTAGGCTTGGGCCATAAAGTCAGCCACAATCATACTAGAATGTGATGGCGTACTCAAATCTTTTGGCAAGAGTTTAGCAATGACACGCTCCATACCTAAGACATAAGCCAAAATGGTTAAATTGATCCGTAAGAGGTGTTGAGTTTATCTGCCATCAAGCACTACAGTTTTGAAGAACTGTTTATTTAACTTTTTCGATGTTTTCGTCATTTTCAGCGAAAGATGAAAGACTAGAATGAGGCAAATTTTCGATGACTTCACGAACTTTATTGAATGCTGTGTGTGTGCTGTCTAATTCTGGTGTTCGTGTTCAAATAAACTTTCCAAAATACTTCTGCAACATTGTCACCGAGTTTGTTGCCTTGATTTTCACTTGAAACACAAAATTTCATGCAAAGTCGTTATGAAATTTTTCGCACAGAAAAGTCGCCAGCAAACTTCAAAACTTTTGGATGGATCAGTCTTAGTCAAACACGTGATGTGCTATACTTAACAGGATTCAAGGCTATTATCAAGTAAGGCGTTCTAAATACCATCCCATAACTGTGCACACAGTAAAAAAACAACATTATATGCTTCAAATGCATGAATAATCTCTGTGATTTTTAAACCGATACTAATTCCTCCATATTTGCCAGTCTGTCCCCTTTTCATTGTAAAAACAACTCACTAAACTTTTCATTATTTTTGTGTAAAAAAAACACCTGTTCAATTAAAATACCAGCAGACTTAGCCTTTCTGTTCGGAAAATTTCAGAAAATGCACTTAGCAAATAAGACGTAATAACTGGGCGACAATACAAAACCGTTACAGATTACACTTTACATAATGCCTCATAGTGCTCACATTTTTATGGCAAGTTCTGCCCGAGGAAAAAGCACTTACGATATAGTCACTTGTGTATTTTTGATAAACGTTTAAAAAAACACACACACATCAAGTTGACTTAACGATGGTTTTCCTAAACCCAAGTTAATGGCTTATTTAACATGTGTGGGTTGTGTGCGTCACATTTCTATCACTGTCAAGTTGTTTTATGAAAGCACACAAACAATAAGAAACAATAAGGAAGGGCTAAGTTCGGGTGTCACCGAACATTTTATACTCTCGCATGATAAAGTGATAATCGAGATTTCATTATACGTCATTTATATATTTTCCAAATACCGTATTTTTGTAAAGTTTTATTCCGCTATCATCATTGGTTCCTAATGTATATATTATTATACAGAGAAGGCATCAGATGGAATTCAAAATAGCGTTATATTGGAAGAAGGCGTGGTTGTGAACCGATTTCACCCATATTTCGTACATGTCATCAGGGTGTTAAGAAAATATTATATACCGAATTTCATTGAAATCGGTTGAGTAGTTCCTGAGATATGGTTTTTGGTCCATAAGTGGTTGGTCAATTTTTAAAAAAAGGCCTGGATGGAACTTCCTTCTGCCATTTCTTCCGTAAAATTTAGTGTTTCTGACGTTTTTTGTTAGTCCGTTAACGGACTTTTAGTGATTTTCAACATAACCTTTGTATGGGAGGTGGGCGTGGTTATTATCCGATTTCTTCCATTTTTGAACTGTATATAGAAATGCCTGAAGAAAACGACTCTATAGAGTTTGGTTGACATAGCTATAGTCGTTTCTGAGATATGTACAAAAAACTTAGTAGGGGGCGGGGCCACGCCCACTTTTCCAAAAAACTGCGTCCAAATATGCCCCTCCCTAATGCGATCCTTTGTGCCAAATTTCACTTTAATATCTTTATTTATGGCTTAGTTATGACACTTTATAAGTTTTCGGTTTCCGCCATTTTGTGGGCGTGGCAGTTGGCCGATTTTGCCCATCTTCGAACTTAACCTTCTTATGGAGCCAAGAAATACGTGTACCAAGTTTCATCATGATATCTCAATTTTTACTCAAGTTACAGCTTGCACGGACGGACGGACAGACGGACGGACAGACAGACATCCGATTTCGACTCTACCGTCACCCTGATCACTTTGGTATATATAACCCTATATCTGACTCTTTTAGTTTTAGGACTTACAAACAACCGTTATGTGAACAAAACTATAATACTCTCCTTAGCAACATTGTTGCGAGAGTATAAAAAAAAATTAAGAAAATTCGCCCACTTTTACGCCCACACGTCAGTCGAAATTTGTAAAATGCCGTATTGTCCGTAATACTTTAGGTATAACTTTCAATTTTGGTATACTTGAATGTTATATAGTTACAAACATTATTTGAAATAAAAATTGAACTTGGGCCCACTTTAACCCCATCACCCATACTACCTCAACATAAAAAGTGCCATATTTTCTAAAATATATTAAATACAACCTTCAAATTCTATATTACTGTAATTTATATCATTTAAAATGTTTCATGCAAAAATTACAATAACACGCTCACTAATACGCCCAACTCCCATTGAAATGCAATAAAAAAAACAATATTTTTTTTCATTCAATCAATTTTTTAACATCATCATGGTATTCTAATTTTTTCAATTTGTTTCTCATTCTAAATGAATTAATATAAGGATCTGATTATATTTGCAAATAGTGCATTACATCTTCATTCGTAGAAAAACGTGAATTTTTACGAGAATGGAATAGCCTACAGATTCTGTACTCCTTACTCATTGCTTCTTGCGCTTCTTCGGATAACATTCCTGTAGCAAAACAAAAAGTACACGAGTACACAAAATGTACATATGTTTGAGCAAACCAAAAACTGGTTTGGCTAAGCGGATGGAAAAAATGCCCAAAAACCAACAACAACCAAAAATTATGCTCACAATATTAGGCTGCTTATGAGCTTTGGACAACAAAAATAATTATAATGCAAGAGACTATTTTCTATTTTTCTGCCAGGCGCCAAGCGGCACTACAATATAACAATTAAACTAACCACATTAGAAAGTGATCATAACACAACTTAGATAAGAACAATGTCTTTTTAAATTAAAAATTATGCAACTATCTAACGCAAAGTCAATGACCTTCAACAAAATTATCTATCAAATTAATAACGTAAATTTATTTAAACAAGAATATTTTTATTAAAACATAAATGATCTTTAAAGCATAATTCTGAATAACTAACAAAAAACAAATGTAATTTATTACTATTCTCTTGCACAATAAGAGAATAGTAAACAATTAAAAAAATAAAAGTAAAAAGTTGTAAACATGCTATTGCATGCTAACATACGTATAGCGACAGAATGTGCGCGTTACGTACTTTTTGTAGTTTTTTGTATGTTTAATGTGCTTTTGCAAACTTTTGCTATATGTCCTCTACTTTAAATTAAAGCTGAGATTTCAAACTTTCATTTGGTATAAGTCTGCACCTAGGGCGAGGGGCTGCTCTATATTTCCTAGGCCATTGAAAATGCAAAATATTCAATTTTTGCACCACAATTCTGTTGTTAAGAAAAAAAAAAATTGTGTTTTTTTTTTGTAAATTTATTTTTTTCATTTACTCATTCTACAATAACTAAATTAATTAAAAAATACTTGAAAGTTGCATTTATTATGCATTTTTATTTTAATAAGCTTTTGATTATTACATATTGAACTAACATATTTCAAGCGCGTTGGCATACCTCAACTTTGACTTGCTCTAGACCAAAAAGTACTGAAGTTATGGGGCTGAAATTTCAGGGAATTGTTACTCTGTTAATATATTGTGAAAATTTCATCCAAATTGGACGACACGTCAAAAACCATTTTTTGCCGCGGTTACTTTGGGCTGTCTCACTGTGCGTCGCCCTGATCACTTTGGTATATATAACCCTATATCTGACTCTTTTAGTTTTAGGACTTACAAACAACCGTTATGTGAACAAAACTATAATACTTTCTCGTTAGCAACATTGTTGCGAGAGTATAAAAATATCGACTAAAGATGCTTTTTCAAAATTCATATCTCCGTCGCTAATCACGCTATCAGTGCGCCGATAAGACAGAAATGACCGTTATGAAAATGTGCTTTTATGATAAAGAAATTGGAAAATTTACTTTTCTCGACTTAAGCGGGTTTTCCAAAAGTCCACAGATTTAGTGCATTGAATTTACTTATCTTTTCGTTTTATTTAAACAAAAAATAAACGCTCTGAATTATCAGCTGATTGTTCACAATTCACGGAAACGGTCTCGCATAGTTGCAAGATTGTCGCCAAACAAATTGCATGTAAAAATTAATAGCTGTGAAAGACAATGCAGTGGTCTGGTAAACGGAAGGCGACTTTGGTATCTAAATTTGCTGAAAAGGCACCACCTCCCGCTCGATTATCTAGTTTGGACCCATTCGTATAGATGCTAATCTTGCGTCCCTGTCTACCTCGTACCTTTCCCACTCTTGTCTTGAAGGGAAGGCAATATTGGAGATCGAATTTAGTTTCAATTCTATAGGATTTCGAAAATCTATGGTAGTCGGTTGAAGGAAGAATTATTAGGTATCTTAGAATGCTCCTTATTGCAGGTGACTGATAAGGGGGATTCCCTCAGTCTAAGAGCTGACTTCGCTGCCAGTTGCTTATAAATCAACGAAGTTGATAGTATTTGCAAAAATACGTTTAGTGCCCGACTTGGCGTTGTTCTAAAGACTCCACTTACAAGTGAGTCAAGTCAACTACTGGTGCCCTGACCAAAAATTCGAACTTATAAGTCCAAAAATGCCTTGCGTAGATTTTCCTTCCAAGATCTTATCATCCGTATTGAATTTCCCCTTCAATAGCAATTTCTATTTCGAATATTCTGTACCAGGTTTCATGGAGTTACGAAGAAAAAAAATTAGTAAACTTTTAGGTTTCTCTGTAGACTTTTTGTACGCTCAAAATAATTATATATTGGGTCTATAACTAGATTCATTAGGTTAGAATCAAATCAAAAATCAAATGTAGTGAGATCAAACAGGTGTGCTGACTTAGGGACATTGCCAAATCGACTCAGCTCTTCTTAATGACCATTTCTACTTAAACATATATATTTTAAAGAGCTTCCGACGTCTCCTTCTTGATATTACAAACTTCGTGGCAGTCTTAATATTCTCGATTCGGGGCATAAAAACCGCACGAATATAGTTATGGACCCATTGTAAAAAATAACATAATTGATCGTCTATGTATAGATTCTTCAAAGCTCAAAAGCTTTTGGGATACAACATAAGCTTACAGCGGAGTTACGACTGTCTGACGACATTATGAGCAATGAAAGTTCATCTTTGAAGCCTTATTGAAGCTTTACAGATTGATTTCACTTATAAGGTAAGGAAGGGTCGCACTGAGTATTAGTATAGGTAAATATTTATGAAAAACTTTCAGCGTATATTTTAGTTCTGGAGAATTTAATACTCTTATATTTAAC
>NW_026091713.1:0-7027 GCF_024586455.1 Bactrocera neohumeralis | reverse complement strand
AGAATTTTACAAATCATTAGATTCACATATTAAAGTTAATTAACCTTCTTCATTTTATAGAAGTTGGCATAAATCCAAAACGACAGTGCATTTGGAAAAATTCCAGAATTTAATATTTAGGTATAAAACCGATTTTCCTGCATGTACACATTTAGCAATCCATATAGAGTTGATTCAAATCATAAACGTCACATATTCAAGTTAGTTAACCTTCGTCATCTTACAGAAGTTGGCATAAAGCCAAAACGGCAGTGCATTTGGAAAAAAATCCATAATTTTACATTTATGTATAAAACCGACTTTCTTGCGTGTACACATTTAGCAATACATATCGAGTTGATTCAAATCATTAACGCCACATATTCAAGTTAATTAACCGTCGTCATCTTACAGAAGTTGGCATAAAGCCAAAACGGCAGTGCATTTGGAAAAATTCCAGAATTTTACATTTATGTATAAAACCGATTTTCTTGCATATACTCATTTAGAAATCCATATCAAGTTGCTTCAAATCATTAGCTTAACATATTAAAGTTAATTAACCTTCTTCATCTTACCAAAGTTAACATAAGACCAAAACGGCAGTGCATTTTGAAAAAATTCCAGAATTTTACATTTAGGTAAAAACCGATTTTCTTGAATGTACGCATTTAGAAATCCATTTCAAGTTGCTTCAAATCATTGGCTTAACATATTAAAGTTAATTAACCCTCATCATCTTGCTCAAGTTGACATAAGACATATCGGCAGTGCATTTTGAAAGAATTCCATAATTTTACATTTAGGTATAAAACCGACTTTCTTGCATGTACACATTTAGAGATCCAATTTTTATATATATAAAACAAAAATAAATAGGAATTTCCCCACATAACAGCGTATCAAAACGTGCACTTAATTCCTTTTTGCCGTTTTGACTGAGTCTATCAGCTGTTTTTTTTTGTTTTGTTTCTCCTTTTTTTCCTTCTTCGTGTTGCTTTGGTTACGGCATTGCCAACCGTCAAAATATAAGTAAGGTTTATTAGGGCAAAGACTGAACGTACCTACTGACAGGTGTTCCCAACTATTCTCTGGCAGAATTATGGCCTCTCAGAACAGTTTGGGATGTACACCAGAGAATCTTTTTCGGAGGAACTCAAAAATTTTGAGAACGCCTCCAAAAGGCAAACCTGAAGAGGTCACCGCTGCTGGATCAGCAAAAATATGCGAAAATCCCGACAAAGGCAAAGGCAGACAAAGGTGGCAAATCTGAGCAGCTCCATAATAATGGAAATAATGAAAATCCCAGTAATTCCTGCAAACTGGGTGAAAAAATCAAAGATCTCGAAAGCATGATGTCTGGTCAGAGACATATTAACCAAGCTATACGGGATCTGATAAGCTGTATCACAAGCTTGTATGACAAGACAGAAAAGCAAGAGCATCCGTCGAAAAGAGTTATGGTAGGAAAAGCGTCGCAGGTATCTCCTATCAAAAGTGATAAAAATGCCCCAAAGAGACCTCGCGAGGTATTAGGATATTTGCCACCAACAAACAAGCCGAAAAACATGAGTCATAAAGTGCAAGCAACATATAGAGAGGTCACTGAATGCATGCACAAAGACAGTGTGGGAGACAAGCGCGCTGGCGAGAAATGGGTAGACGTCGTAAGAAAGAAGAAACCGATCGAGAAGAAAATCAGATTGAAACCAGACGCTATAATCTTAACAAAAAAGGAGGGAGCGTCGTATGCGGATATTTTGAAAAAATAAAAATGCGACAGATTTTGAAGAACTGGGTTCAAACGTGAGGTACATTAGAAAAACCCTCAAAGGAGACCTGCTAATTCAACTAAAAAATCAAGCAGAAAAGAGAGCCGACACGTTCGAAAGTGCCCCAGAAGGAGTTATTGGTGAGATGGCCGTAATACAGCCAAAAACTCATAATATTACCATTATGTGTAAAGACTTGGATGAGATAACCACCCCTGAAGAAATCTGTGAGGCATTACAAAAGGAGTGTGGGATCCAAAACCTGGGGAAGCAAAATATAAAAAATTTTGCGGAAAACTCGAAGTGGCACTCAAATAGCTCTTATATGCCTACGAGCTGAGGATGCCAAAACTTTACTTAAGTGCGGTAAAGTAAAGATCGTGTGGTCCATTTGTCGTCTCCGGGAATTTTCACCTATTACTCGTTGTTTTAGGTGCTTCCAACTAGGACATATAGCACCGAAATGTAGCAGCCCCATTGATAGGTCATCCCTTTGTACTACTACTAAATACGCAGATATGTTAAAGTCAACGAAAAAATGAAGATACTGCAACTTAATCTCAATCATTGCGCTGCAGCACAAGACCTTCTAAAACAGACGGTGCTAGAAGAAAACATAGATGTCGCCATATTAAGCGAACAATATTCTCAACGTTCGGAAAGCACTTGGTGTAAAGATATAAGTGGCAAAGCAGCAATATGGGCCTGTAAAGGACAAGCCTTCACATCTCGCTCCAATGAAACCCATAATGACTTTACATGGGCGAATATACAAGGAATATTTTTTGTAAGCTGCTATGCTCGTCCTAGTGCAACAATTAGCGAATTTGAAGATTTTCTCCTGGAGTTGTCTCTAGAAATCAGAAGCAAATCCCCAATAATAATAGCGGGAGATTTCAACGCATGGTCTACTGCTTGGGGTAGCAGAATTACAAACCATCGTGGTCGCCTCATTCTAGAATTTTTGAGTCAAACAAACCTTATGATTTTAAACAGTGGCACACAAAATACCTTTCAAAAGGGAAATAAAGGATCAGTAATAGACCTAATGTTTGCCAACGACGCGCTTAGCAGGCATACTAAATGAAAGGTGTCAGACTTGTATACAAATAGCGACCATATGGCTATAATTGCCGAAGTTTCGTTCTCACAGGAAACGGAACTCTGTCGTAGAAATACTTCTCGAAAACGAAGTTGGCGGCAAAAAGACTTTGATACTGACGTTTTTGAAAGCATCTGGAGTGCGGCAAAGGCATCAAACCGAAGATGCCGCCCACTTAAATCCGCTGTGCAAAAGGAGCGAGTTGCAGCAAATCGATGCAACTATGCGCAGGACGAGACACAATATAAATAGGAAGCCGGTGTACTGGTGGAACGACGAAATCGCCAGGCTGAGGAAGCTCTATCACTCAGCTAGACGCCGCCTACAGCGTAACCAGGGAGGTGATAACGAAATCAGACTCAGAGAATCATTTAAATATCAAAAAAAGCTCCTGAAGTCAGCCATTATCCGTAGTAAGAGATCCTGTTTCGAAAAGCTCTGTGAAGAAGTGAATATAGACTCCTGGGGAACGGCATACAAAATTTGTATGTCGAAGTTTAAAAATAAGTCTCAGCAGCCTAAGAACTCATCCTTTATGAAAAATGTTGTCGAAGCGTTATTCCTAAGACATGCCTCAATTTCCTATATTAAACGAAACGAAGCTACGGAGCCAAAAATGCGAAAAAAATTAAAAACTCTAAAGCGCCCGGAATAAATGGTATACCAAATAGAGCCCTTAAAGAAGCCATAACTCTAAGGCCCAGCCTATTTGTTAATATGTACAATGCGTGTATATTAGAAGAGGTTTTCCCTGATCCGTGGAAGATAATCCATATCGGTTCTACTCCCAAAGCCAAAAAAGCCACCAGAAGAACCTTCATCTTATCGACCTCTTTGCATGCTCGACACAATTGGGAAAGTTTACGAAAGCATTGTAAGAAACCGCTTGGAGTTAGCAATCCAAAAAGCGGGCGGATTATCAGAGAGACAATACGGCTTTATTAAAAGGAAGTCCACTATTGACGCATTAAGAGAAGTAGTTGATACTGCAAAATGTGCAATAAGTGGAAAAAGATGGAAAGGTGGCAGGAAAAAATACTGCGCGCTAATAACCCTGGATGTGAAGAATGCGTTCAACTCCGCAAAATGGGCAAATATAATAAAAGCTCTACACGATATAGATGCTCCTCAATATCTGATAAATATTATAATAAGTTATTTCGAAAATAGGATATTGCTATACGAGACGGACGAGGGCACTCAGAGCTACACTATCTCCAGTGGAGTACCGCAAGGCTCGGTTTCAGGCCCGTTGTTATGGAACCTAATGTACGACGGGGTGTTAAGAATACCGCAACCAAAAAATGTGAAAACAATCGCTTATGCGGATGACCTCGTAGTGGTAGCTGTAGCTAAACATCTGGATGACCTCCGGATCAAATGCAATGACAGCATAAATGGTCTGCGCCGATGGTTTACTACCAATAGCCTAGAGCTGGCTGAGCAGAAAACAGAAGTCCTGCTCATTAGCTCAAGGAAAATTGAGGAGAAAATATCGCTGACCATAGGAGAATGTGAGATTACTTCACAGCCGCAGTTGAAGTATCTTGGGGTAATAGTGGACTCAAGACTCAAGTTCAAAGAACACTTAGAAAATGCGACAAATAAAGCTAATAAAATATATAATGCGTTATCTGGAATGATGGCAAATAAAGGTTGTGTGCGTTCCAGTCGAAGATGTTTAATAGCTAAGGCAATAAGTTCAGTGATCCTGTATGCGGATCCAATATGGATACAGGCGCTAGAAACAAAATCATATGCTAGACCAATTAACACAATGCATAGGCTTTCAGCAATACGAGTGATAAGTGCTTTCCGAACCATTTCAAATGACGCTGCTGAGGTATTAGCAAGTATGGCACCGATTGACATCCAGGGAGACGAATTCGCGCGGATATATAACTTATCAGAAACGTCTACCACAGCAAAAAGAGAAGAGAGAATAAAAAGCATTGCAATGTGGCAGCAGCGGTGGCAAACTTATGCAAGGACGGTGGATCCAACATAAGACCAAAACGGCAGTGCATTTTGAAAAAATTCCAGAATTTTACATTTAGGTAAAAAACCGATTTTCTTGAATGTACGCATTTAGAAATCCATATCAAGTTGTTTCAAATCATTAGCTTAACATATTAAAGTTAATTAACCTTCATCATCTTAATTAAGTTGACAGAAGACCATAACGGCAGTGCATTTGGAAAAAATTCCAGAATTTTACATTTAGGTAAAAAACCGATTTTCTTGCATGTACACATTTAGAAATTCATATCAAGTTGCTTCAAATCATTAGCTTAACATATTAAAGTTAATTAACCCTCTTCATCTTACTAAAGTTGGCATAAAGCCATAACGACAGTGCATTTGGAAAAAATTCCAGAATTTTACATTTAGGTAAAAAACCGATTTTCTTGCATGTACACTTTTAGAAATCCATATCAAGTTGCTCCGAATTATTAAGTTCATATATTTAAGTTAATTTACCTTTTTCATTTTACCAAAGTTAACATAAGACCAAAACGGCAGTGCATTTGGAAAAAATTCCAGAATTTTACATTTATGTACAAAACCGATTTTCATGAATGTACGCATTTAGAAATCCATATCAATTTGTTTCAAATCATTAGCTTAACATATTAAAGTTAATTAACCCTCATCATCTTACTCAAGTTGACATAAGACCTATAACGGCAGTGCATTTGGAAAAAATTCCAGAATTTTACATTTAGGTAAAAAACCGATTTTCTTGCATGTACACTTTTAGAAATCCATATCAAGTTGCTTCAAATTATTAAATTCACATATAAAAGTTAATTAACCCTCATCTTCTTACTTAAGTTGACATAAGACCATAACGGCAGTGCATTTGGAAAAAATTCCAGAATTTTACATTTAGGTAAAAAACCGATTTTCTTGCATGTACACTTTTAGAAATCCATATCAAGTTGCTTCAAATTATTAAGTTCATATATTTAAGTTAATTAACCTTCTTCATTTTACATTTAGGTAAAAAACCGATTTTCTTGCATGTACACTTTTAGAAATCCATTACAAGTTGCTCCGAATTATTAAGTTCAAATATTTAAGTTAATTTACCTTTTTCATTTTACCAAAGTTAACATAAGACCAAAACGGCAGTGCATTTGGAAAAAATTCCAGAATTTTACATTTAGGTAAAAAACCGATATTCTTGCATGTACACTTTTAGAAATCCATATCAATTTAATTAATCTCATTCATCGTACAGAAGTTGGCATAAGACCAAAACGGCAGTGCATTTGGAAAAAATTCCAGAATTTTACATTTATGTACAAAACCGATTTTCTTGCATGTACACTTTTAGAAATCCATATCAAGTTGCTTCGAATCATTCGCTTAACATATTAAAGTTAACTAACCTTCTTCATCTTACAGAAGTAGGCATAAAGCCAAAACGACAGTGCATTTGTAAAAATTCCAGAATTTTACATTTAGGTATAAAACCGATTTTTTTGCATGTACACATTTAGCAATACATATCGAGTTGATTCAAATCATTAACGTCACATATTAAAGTTAATTAACCTTCTTCATCTTACAGAAGTTGGCATAAAAACAAAACGACAGTGCATTTGGAAATTTCCACAATTATGCATTTAGGTATTAAACCGATTTTCCTGCATTTAAACATTTAGCAATCCATATGAAGTTGCTTCAAATCATTAGCTTAACATAATAAAGTTAATTAACCTTCATCATCTTACAGAAGTTGGCATAAAGCCATAACGGCAGTGCCCTTGGAAAAAATTCCACAATTTAAATTTAGGTATAAAACCGATTTTCATGCATTTAAACATTTAGCAATCTATATCGATTTGATTCAATTCATTAACGTCACATATTAAAGTTAATTAACCTTCGTCATTTTACAGAAGTTGGCATAAGCCAAAACGGCAGTGCATTTGGAAAAATTCTAGAATTTTACATTTAGGTATAAAACCGGTTTTCTTGCATATACACATTTGCCAATCTATGTTAAATGGCTTCAAATCATTATCTTCACATATTAAAGTTAATTAACCTTCTCCATTTTACAGAAGTTGACATAAAACCAAAACGACTGTGCATTTGGAAAAATTCCAGAATTTTACATTAGGTATAAAACCGATTTTCTTGAATGTACGCATTTAGAAATCCA
>NW_026091712.1:0-15454 GCF_024586455.1 Bactrocera neohumeralis | reverse complement strand
GGTTAAACCCTTTATGCAACAATTGATATCGATTGCATAATATGTATAGAAAAAAATCAATTTTTACATCTAATTTAAGATTGTAAAATTGTTCCAAATACACTGTCGCTATTGCTATAGGGCAACCTATGACAACTCCATAACATCAAAACGGCTAGTTAGCATAAATTCAAGATTGTAAAATTGTTCCAAATACACTGTCGCTATTGCAATAGGGCAACTCTATGACAACTCCAATAACATCAAAACGGGTAATTAGCATAAATATGTAAAGTTCATATTTCTACGCAACCTGATATCGATTGCATAATGTGTATGTACCAAAAAATCAAATCTACACCTTAATTTAGGATTTTTAATTTGTTCCAAATACACTGTCGCTATTGCTATAGGACAACTCTATGACAACTCCAATAACATCAAAACGGCTAATTAGCATAAATATGTAACGTTCATATTTTTACGCAACTTGATATCGATTGCTTAATATGTACGTATCAAAAAATCGATTCTAAACCTTAATATAAACTTCTGAAGTTGTTCCACATACAATGTCGCTATTTTTATAGGACAACTCTATGACAACTCCAATAACATCAAAACGGCTAATTTGCTTAAATATGTAAAGTTCATATTTTTACGCATCTTGATATATTGCGTAAAATTCATGTACCAAAAAATCAATTTTACACCTTAATTTAAGATTGTAAAATTGTTCCAGATACACTGTCGCTATTGCTATAGGACAACTCTATGACAACTCCAATAACATCAAAACGGCTAATTTGCATAAATATGTAAAGTTCATATTTTTACGCATCTTGATATTGATTGCATAATATGTTTGTACCAAAAAATCAATTTTACACCTTAATTTAAGATTGTAAAATTGTTCCAGATACACTGTCGCTATTGCTATAGGGCAGCTCTATGACAACTTCAATAACATCAAAACGGCTAAATAGCAAAAATATGTAAAGTTCATATTTTTACGCAACCTGATATCGATTGCATAATGTGTATGTAGCAAAAAATCAATTTTACATCTTAATTTAAGATTGTAAAATTGTTCCAAATACACTGTCGCTATTGCTATAGAACAACTCTATGACAACTTGATATCGATTGCATAAAATGTATGTACCAAAAAATCAATTCTACACCTTAATTCAAGATTGTAAAATTGTTCCAAATACACTGTCGCTATTGCAATAGGGCAACTCTATGACAACTTCAATAACATCAAAACGGGTAATTAGCATAAATATGTAAAGTTCATATTTTTACGCAACCTGATATCGATTGCATAATGTGTATGTACCAAAAAATCAATTTTACACCTTAATTTAAGATTGTAAATTTGTTCCAAATACACTGTCGCTATTGCTATAGAACAACTCTGTGACAACTCCAATAACATCAAAACGGCTAATTTGCATAAGTATGTAAAGTTCATATTTTTACGCATCTTGCGATTGCTTAGTGTGTATGTATCAAAAAATCATCCCTACACCTTAATTTAAGATTGTAAAATTGTTCCAGATACACTGTCGCTATTGCTATAGGGCAGCTCTATGACAACTTCAATAACATCAAAACGGCTTATTAGCAAAAATATGTAAAGTTCATATTTTTACGCAACTTGATATCGATTGCTTAATATGTATGTATCAAAAAATCGATTCTAAACCTTAATATAAGCTTCTGAAGTTGTTCCACATACAATGTCGCTATTGCCATAGGGCAACTCTATGACAACTCCAATAACATCAAAACGGCTAATTTGCATAAATATGTAAAGTTCATATTTTTACGCATCTTGATATCGATTGCGTAATATGCATGTACCAAAAAATCAATTTTACACCTTAATTTAAGATTGTAAAATTGTTCCAGATACACTGTCGCTATTGCTATAGGGCAGCTCTATGACAACTTCAATAACATCAAAACGGCTTATTAGCAAAAATGTTTAAAGTTCATATTTTTACGCAACTTGATATCGATTGCTTAATGTGTATGTACTAAAAAATAGATTATACACTTTAATATAAGATTGTGAAGTTTTTCCAAATGCACTGTCGTTATGGCTATAGGAGAACTCTATGACAACTCCAATAACTAATTAGCATAAATATGTAAAGATCATATTTTTACGCATTTTGTTATCGATTGCTTAATGTGTATGTACTAAAGATTAAATTATACACTTTAATATAAGTGTTTAAATGAGTTAAGCATCCACCCCCTCTACTCGGTAAAATTAGCGCATCCTAATGAGACAGCTTAATACACCACATCCGATGGCGCCATACACTTACATCACCACAACACACCAACACAACTCACCACACCTGTACCCACTCAACAAAAAGGATGGACATCGGGATGAGATTCACAATTCGTTTTTAAACCTTTCGAGCAACACATTCGCTTCGACACTGCGCCGCGTCACGCTAATCTCCTCCAATTACAAGAAGTCAACCACGATCCGTGTCCACTCGATCACAAGCAGTGATAAAACGTCCCCGGAATTGGAGTGTCGTCGCCTCGCCCGTCAATATCGTTTCTAATGAGTTTATACATATATAATAAAATCAATATATTTAAATAAACTTGTTAAAAATCCCAACGTGTACAAAACTAAACAGACATTTTTATTTCATTTAACTAAGTGGTGAGTGCTCCCCAATATATCGAATATACATTTAAATATGGTCCTTCGAGCCTTACAGAAAGGCACTATTGGTTTTTACAAAACTTCATAAAAAGAAAAGTTCAGTGCCACGAAAATATATAAAACTTAAAAAGAGGTGACAAAGTGACAAATGTGAAAACACAAAAAAAGTACAGTGCAGTGACAAAAAAAACAAAAGAATAATAATATATACTGTACATACTTACCTGCACATGTTGCTGAACAATTAAGCAAATATTAAAACAAATAATTTCCATATAACATATACATTCATATGTATGTATACCCATCTGAAAAGTGCGTGCCAAAAAGCAACAAAAAGGAGTTAAACGAACAAACGTAATTCGCGCACGTTACTTCATCTTAACACAGAACAAAAAAAAAACAAATAAAATAAAATAAAACAAACAAACGAAAGTGCAGAGCAGTGCAGTGTCTTTATGTAAAAAACAAAACAAATTACACGGGAGAACAAAATAAACAAAATAGTTCCAGCAAACAAAAAAAAAAAACACAAACGCGCGAAACCTAAAACCAAAACATAATTAATAAACAAACAAAAATCCACACAATCGGGCGCGAAAAAACTAAAGCACCAATAAAACAAACACAAAACGAAACAAACCGGCGCGAACATTAAAACATATATACAAACATACAAACAACCTAACAGCGCAAGGAGGTGGCCAGGCGGAGAACAGGAATTGGAACAAGGCGAACGGGCAAACCAACATTCGGAGAGGAGCAAAGGCATTTTACCAAATGCACAAACATATACATACATATACAACTACAAAGCCCTTGATGTAACCAAGTGAGCGTATTTAGTCCATTTTTTTATTCTTAATAATATGCATATACATACATATGTATAGAAAAAGACGGTTTTATATGCTAATATAAAATCTGCAACTTAAAATCCGTTTTTATAGCGCAACAAAGTGGTTACCAACAATATACTACGCGTATATATCGAAATATTTATAAAAAAAAAAAACTAAATGCCTACATATATGTTGAGCTTACCTTTGTGTATTCAAACACAACTACATATTTCAGAAAAACAGAAAGAATCAAAAATCAAGTATACTTGCAATATTTTCCGGCAATACCTCTTATGTTTAACAAAGCAATAAGCAGGATTGCATAAATTACGTAAGCAAAGGCACAAACTAAATCAATATTATAACATAAACAAAAAACGAAGACAAGAGTTGCAAAAAATACAAACATACATATAAGCATATTTAGCTAATAATATACAATTTAGTATACCTACATATAGAGCAAAACATATGTACATATTAACATATAAAAGTGCATGTCTTTTTTTCAATTCCGTTTTCGCACTCTCTATTTGTTTAAACCTAATTATGCATGTAAAAAATGCATTGATCTCTTCAACGAGCTCTCAATTGCACAAAAATACGTACATACATTTCCGAGTAGTAGGGTGTGCCTAAATACTAACACAAGAACGGAAAAAGTTTTAATAAATTAAAAGTGCTGATTTGATAAAAATAAATTGTCTAAATAATAAATAAATAAAATCAAAGACAATTTCAAACTTAAACCTAAAATATATAAAAATATATTATTATTTGCAAATAAATAGAAACGGTAATAATAACACGATATAACATACTTGTTTTTACCAAACTAAATCAAAATTCAAAACTATATTTACCTTACAGAGTATTCGGTTTTAAGCAATATTGCTTATTCAAATCAATCGCACTGAGAGGTAAAAAAAAAACCAAAATGGCTAATAACGAAAAAAATCAAAATACATCTGTAGGAGTAAAACGCTCAAAACAGGCTTTTAAATTTTTTTCAGAAAGTGACAGTTTCACAAGATACTGCACTAGATTTGCCTCCTCACCGATTCACGAAAACTCTGAATCGTTATTAGAAGTAAAAGGCCAAAATCTTACAAATTTTTTGACTCGCCTCCAAACGGCTCATGACGCCATTGTAGATTCTGACGATTCAGATTTACCACATAATTTTAAATTATCTGCTACCGCAATATACGAAAACTGCTTAGACTAATATGAAGAAACGAAAGCTATGATCTCCGATCAATTAAAGCTAATAAAAGCAATTGCACCTAGAGTATAGTAGAGCTGCCACAAATGCAACAATATCAAGAGGCAAGTTCAGACATCCACCTCGAGGTGCCCGCATGTGACACAGAAACATTTTACGGAGGTTATGAAGAATGGCCGTCCTTCCGGGACATGTTCACGGCTGTGTACATAAAACATCCTAAATTATCACAAGCACAGAAGTTGTATCACCTCAGATACAAAACAAAAGGTCAAGCAGGCGTCATTGTAAAACAGTTCGCTCTTAATGACGATAATTTCAATTTGGCTTGGGAAGCTCTAAAAGCTAGATACGAAAACGACAGAATACTTGTCGATAAACAAGTAACGGCACTAATGAACTTGCCAAAAATTAAGAAAGAAACAAGTGTAGAAATCATCAAACTAGAATCCACTGTTTCAAATTGTTTATCGGTTCTATCGACACTAAATATTCCCACAGACAGCTGGGACCCAATTCTGGTAAACATTTGCACCGCCGCATTACCAGAAAAGTCGTTACTTCTATGGGAGCAATCGCTTTCATCACGAAAAAAGTGCCCAACGTGGCATCAAATGAAAGATTTTCTCACCACCCAATATGAAATTGCGGAAAGGTTAGAAGAAAAAATAATCAAAACTAAGATCATTAAACGCGTTCAAAATAGAAGCTTCAATAGACCCCAAGCTAGAAGCAACAAAAATTTAAAAAAAAGCTTTCACAAAACGCACTCGTTCATATCCGAACAAAGAAAACAAACGTCATGCGAACTATGAAAAAGAGGGCATAAACTTAAATCTTGCGAGAGGTTTAAAAGCTTAAAAGTTAATGAACGAAATAATTTTGTCATATCAAAAAGACTTTGCACAAATTGCCTGTCACATGCGCATACATATACAAATTGTAAAAGCAAATTCAATTGTTTATATTGTCAAAAACGACATCATTCAATGCTTCATTACAGCACATATCCAATCTCACTCCAAAGAAGCGCTTTTACAAAAAGAACCGCGGGCTTAGTTACAAAAGCAATTCCCGAAGTCCACAATTTTAAAAATTGCCAAGAGACACCAGGTTGCTCAAAGGCACAAAAAATTCAAACAATGCACAGCGAAACACAAAGTGGACTAGTTACAGAACTAGTTCCCACCATGCCAACCAAAGTTGAGTTTTATATAAACAGATACCTTAATTCACAATTAAGGAAATTTCCCCCTATAGCAAACAAAACTCCAGAAGATCAGTATTGTGAAAACTTCTCTAAAGTTACAACTACTCGATCAAATAATGGCCGGTACATCGTACGACAACCAATAGAGCCACAATTTTCCAATACCCCACATAAAGGTAGAAAAAGCAAGGTTCGTAACCTTTCGACCCCGCAGGATGGCTTTCGCCAATAATGATACAAAAATCCTGCTTAAAAATTTTCAAACTATATATGTAGCGCGGTACTAAACGTCAAATTAGTGCAAACGTACATAAACAGAAAATATAACAAAAATGTTTCAAAACGTAAAACAAAAAAAAAAAAATTGCTCTTCATACAATATTGCCCCACAGAGGCATATGTAAATTTTCAAATAAATAAAATCTCAAAAACGTTAAGGGATCACTATGTTACCTATGCGATACTGTGACGCACCTGGACTTACAAAAAAGCAAAGGTCGCTCTTATCGCATCTACATAAGCGCTCCTCATATTGGTGATTATGGGAATCTGCTATATAAAGCATCAAATTAATTATGAAGAATTCTCTACTCCAGGGCTAAATAGTACCCATTCTGGCCATAACTGGCCAGGAGTGGAGTTACTATCCTTCATAAGCCGAGAATAAATAAAGTCTAAACATTGCCGGTAACACAGACAAGGCATATAATAAACTACCGGCATGCCAAACCGATAAATAATAAATTGTAAACAGCTGATAAAATAAATAACAGCAAAAAATTTTTTTGGTGTAACAATACAATAAGTCATCAAAGCACGCAAAATCAATTATTACCTTAAGCACAAATATTTACAGAAAATACAATTAGCTATTAAAACCTAAATCGCTTCTTACGGCTAATATTCTGCGGCCTCGGTTACTCCACCAACAGTAAGCGGAATTACATGCATCAGATTATATATAAAACTAGGCAAAATATTTGCCTAGGGGGCCCAGGATATTTAAATGAGTTAAGGATCCACCCCCTCTACTCGGTAAAATTAGCGCATCCTAATGAGACAGCTTAATACACTACATCCGATGGCACCATACACTTACATCACCACAACACACCAACACAACTCACCACACCTGTACCCACTCAACAAAAAGGATGGACATCGGGATAAGATTCACAATTCGTTTTTAAACCTTTCAAACAACACATTCGCTTCGACACTGCGCCGCGTCATGCTAATCTCCTTCAATTACAAGAAGTCAACCACGATCCGTGTCCACTCGATCACAAGCAGTGATAAATCGTCCCCGGAATTGGAGTGTCGCCGCCTCGCCCGTCAATATCGTTTCTAATGAGTTTATACATATATATGTATAATAAAATCAATAAATTTAAATAAACTTGTTAAAAATCCCAACGTGTGCAAAACTAAACAGACATTTTTATTTCATTTAACTAAGTGATGAGTGCTCCCCAATATATCGAATATACATTTAAATAATAACATTGTGTGTGGCTATACGACAACTCTATGAAAGCTCCAATAACTTCAAAACGGCTAATTAACAGAAATATGTAAAGTTCATATTTTTACGCAACTTGATGTCGATTGCATAATATGTATGTACTAAAAAATCAATTTTACATCTTAATTTAAGATTGTAAAATTGTCCCAAATACACTGTCGCTATTGCTATAGAACAACTCTGTGACAACTCCAATAACATCAAAACGGGTAATTAGCAAAAATATGTAAAGTTCATATTTTTACGCTACCTGATATCGATAGCATAATGTGTATGTACCAATAGCATCAAAACGGCTAATTTGCATAAATATGTAAAGTTCATATTTTTACGCATCTTCATAATTAGCAAAAATATGTGAAGTTCATATTTTTACGCTACCTGATATCGATTGCATATTGTGTATGTATCAAAAAATCGATTCTACACCTTAATATAAGATTGTTAAATTGCTCCAAACACACTGTCGCTATGGCTATAGGACAACTCTATGACAACTCCAAATAACATCAAAACGGCGAGTTAGCATAAATATGTAAAGTTCATATTTTTACGCAACTTGATATCGATTGCTTAATGTGTATGTATCGAAAAAATCGATTCTACACCTTAATTTAAGATTGTTAAATTGCTCCAAAGACACTGTCGTTATGGCTATACGACAACTCTATGACTACTCCAATAACATCAAAACGGCTAATTAGCATAAATATGTAAAGTTCGTATTTTTACGCAACTTGATATCGATTGCTTAAAGTGTATGTACCAAAAAATTCAATTCTACACCTTAATTTAAGATTGTTAAATTGTTCCAAATACACTGTCGCTATTGCTATAGGACAACTCTATGACAACTCCAATAACATCAAAACGGCTAATTAGCATAAATATGTAAAGTTCATATTTTTACGCATCTTGATATCGATTGCTTAATATGTATGTACCAAAAAATCGATTCTACACCTTAATATAAGATTGTGAAATTGCTCCAAATACACTGTCGCTATGGCTATACGAAAACTCTATGACAACTCCAATAACATCAAAACGGCTAATTTGCATAAATATGTAAAGTTCATATTTTTACGCATCTTGATATCGATTGCTTAATGTGTATGTACTAAAAAATCGATTCTACACCTTAATATAAGATTGTTAAATTGTTCCAAATACACTGTCACTACTGCTATAGGACAACTCTATGACAACTCCAATAACATCAAAATGGGAAATTAGCAAAAATATGTAAAGTTCATAATTTAGCGCAACTTGATATCGATTGCTTAATGTGTATGTAAAAAAAAATCGATTCTACACCTTAATATAAGATTGTGAAATTTTTCAAAATACACTGTCGTTATGGCTATACGACAACTCCCATAACTTCAAAAAGGGTAATTAGCATAAATATGTAAAAGTTCATATTTTTACGCATCTTGATATCGATAGCTTAATGTGTATGTACCAAAAAATCAATTCTACACCTTAATTAAGGATTGTTAAATTGTTCCAAATACACTGTCGTTATGGCTATTAGACAACTCTATGACAACTCCAATAACATCAAAACGGCTAGTTAGCATAAATATGTAAAGTTCATATTTTACGCAACTTGATATCGATTGCTTAATGTATATGTATCAAAAAATCAATTCTACACCTTAATATAAGATTGCGAAATTGCTCCAAATATAATGTCGTTATGGCTATAAGACAACTCTATGACAACTCCAATAACATCGACACGGCTAATTAGCATAAATATGTAAAGTTCATATTTTTACGCAACTTGATATCGATTGCTTAATGTGTATGTACCAAAAAATCAATTCTACACCTTAATATAGAATTGTGAAATTGTTCCAAATACACTGTCGCTATTGCTATAGGACAACTCTATGACAACTCCAATAACATCAAAACGGCTAATTAGCATAAATATGTAAAGTTCATATTTTTACGCAACTTGATATCGATTGCTTAATGTGTATGTACCAAAAAATCGATTCTACACCTTAATATAAGATTGTGAATTTGCTCCAAATACACGGTCGCTATTGCTATAGGACAACTCTATGACAACTCCAATAACATCAAAACGGCTAGTTAGCAAAAATATGTAAAGTTCATATTTTTACGTAACCTGATATCGATTGCATAATGTGTATGTACTAAAAATCGATTCTACACCTTAATTTAAGATTGTGAAATTGATCCAAATACACTGCCGCTATGCCTATACGACAACTCCAATATCATCAAAACGGCTAATTAACAGAAATATGTAAAGTTCATATTTTTACGCAACTTGATATCGATTGCTTAATGTGTATGTATCAAAATATCGATTCTACACCTTAATTTAGGATTGTTAAATTGTTACAAATACACTGTCGCAATTGGTATAGGACAACTCTATGACAACTCCAATAACATCAAAACGGCTAATTAGCATAAATATGTAAAGTTCATATTTTTACGCAACTTGATATCGATTGCTTAATGTGTATGTACTAAAAATCGATTCTACACCTTAATTAAGATTGTGAATTGTTCCAAATACACTGTCGCTATTGCTATAGGACAACTCTATGACAACTCCAATAACATCAAAACGGCTAATTTAGCATAAATATGTAAAGTTCGTATTTTTACGCAACCTGATATCGATTGCTTAATGTGTATGTACCAAAAAATTCAATTCTACACCTTAATTTAAGATTGTTAAATTGTTCCAAATACACTGTCGCTATTGCTATTAGACAACTCTATGACAACTCCAATAACATCAAAACGGCTAATTTGCAGAAATATGTAAAGTTCATATTTTTACGCAACTTGATATCGATTGCATATTGTGTATGTATCAAAAAATCGATTCTACACCTTAATATAAGATTGTGAAATTGATTCAAACACACTGTCGCTATGGCTAAACGACAACTCTATGACAACTCCAATAACTTCAAAAACGGCTAGTTAGCATAAATATGTAATGTTCATATTTTTTACGCAACTTGATATCGATTGCTTAATGTGTATGTACTATAAAATCGATTCACCTTAAAATTAGATTGTAAAATTGTTCCAAATACAATGTCGTTATGGCTATACGACCACTCTATAGAAACACCAATAACATCAAAACGGCTAATTTGCATAAATATGTAAAGTTCATATTTTTACGCAACTTGATATCGATATCTTAATGTGTATGTACTAAAACATCGGTTCTACACCTTAATATAAGATTGTGAAGCTGTTCCAAATACATTGTCGCTATTGCTATAGAACAACTCTATGACAACTCCAATAACATCAAAACGGCTAATTAGCATAAATATGTAAAGTTCATATTTTTACGCAACTTGATATCGATTGCTTAATGTGTATGTATCAAAAATCGATTCTACACCTTAATATAAGCTTGTGAAAATGTTCCAAATACATTGTCGCTATGGCTATACGACTACTCTATGACAACTCCAATAACATCAAAACGGCTAGTTAGCATAAATGTGTAAAGTTCATATTTTTACGCAACTTGATATCGATTGCATAATGTGTATGTACTAAAAAATCAATTCTACACCTTAATTTAAGATTGTTAAATTGTTCCAAATACACTGTCGCTATTGCTATAGACAACTCTATGACAACTCAATAACATCAAAACGGCTAATTAGCATAAATACGTAAAGAGCATATTTTTACGCAACTTGATATCGATTGCTTAATGTGTATGTATCAAAAAGTCAATTCTACACCTTAATTTAAGATTGTAAATTGTTCCAAATACACTGTCGCTATTGCTATAGACAACTCTATGACAACTCAATAACATCAAAACGGCTAATTAGCATAAATATGTAAAGTTCATATTTTTACGCAACTTGATATCGATTGCTTAATGTGTATGTAATAAAAAATCGATTCTACACCTTAATATAAGATTGGAAAATTGTTCCAAATACACTGTCGCTATTGCTATACGACAACCCTATGACAACTCCAATAACATCAAAACGGCTAGTTAGCAAAATATGTAAAGTTCATATTTTTACGCAACTTGATATCGATTGCTTAATGTGTAGGTACTAAAAATCGATTCTACACCTTAATTTAAGATTGTGAAATTGTTCCAAATACACTGTCGCTATGGCTATAGACAACTCTATGACAACTCCAATAACATCAAAACGGCTAATTAGCATAAATATGTAAAGTTCATATTTTTACGCATCTTGATATCGATTGCATAATGTGTATGTACCAAAAAATCAATTCTACACCTTAATTTAAGATTGTTAAATTGTTCCAAATACACTGTCGCTATTGCTATTAGACAACTCTATGACAACTCCCATAACTTCAAAGAGGGCTAATTAGCATAAATATGTAAAGTTCATATTTTTACGCAACTTGATATCGATTGCTTAATGTGTAGGTACTAAAAATCGATTCTACACCTTAACTAAAAGTTTGTGAAATTGTTCCAAATACACTGTCGTTATGGCTATAGACAACTCTATGACAACTCCAATAACATCAAAACGGCTAATTAGCATAAATATGTAAAGTTCATATTTTTACGCAACTTGATATCGATTGCTTAATGTGTATGTATCAAAAAATAGATTCTACACCGTAACTTAAGATTGTGAAATTGCTCCAAAGACACTGTCGTTATGGCTATAGGACAACTCTATGACAACTCCAATAACATCAAAACGGCTAAATAGCATAAATATGTAAAATTCATATTTTTACGCAACCTGATATCGATTGCATTATGTGTATGTGTCAAAAAATCAATTCTACACCTTAATTTCGGATTGTTAAATTGTTCCCAATACACTGTCGCTATTGCTATAGGACAACTCTATGACAACTCCAATAACATCAAAACGGCTAATTAGCACAAATATGTAAAGTTCATATTTTTACGCAACTTGATATCGATTGCTTAATAAGTATAAATCGAAAAATCGATTCTACACCTTAATAAAAGCTTATGAAATTGCTCCAAAGACACCGTCGTTATGGTTATAGGACAACTCTATGAAAGCTACAATAACATCAAAAGGCTAAATAGCATAAATATGTAAAGTTCATATTTTTACGCAACTTGATATCGATTGCTTAATGTATATGTACTAAAAAATCGATTCCACACCTTAAATTAAAATTGCGATATTCATCCAAATATATTGTCGTTATGGCTATAGGACAACTCTATGACAACTCCAATAACATCAAAACGGCTAAATAGCATAAACATGTAAAGTTCATATTTTTAAGCATCTTGGTATCGATTGCTTAATGTGTATGTAATAAAAAATCGATTATACACCTATCGGTTCAACACCTTAATATGAGACTGTGAAGTTGATCCAAAAAACAAGGTCGTTATGACTATACGACAACTGTAGGACAACTCCAATAACATCAAAACGGCTAGTTAGCATAAATATGTAAAGCTCATATTTTTACGCAACTTGATATCGATTGCTTAATGTGTATTTACTAAAAAATCAATTCCACTTCTTAACTAAAGATTGCGAAATTGCTCCACATATATTGTCGTCACGGCATTATAACAACTCTATTAAAGCTCCAATAACATCAAAGCGGCTAGTTAGCATAAATATTTTTAAGCATCTTGGTATCGATTGCTGAATGTGTATGTACTAAAAACTCGATTTTACACGTTAATGTAAGATTGTGAAATTGCTCCAAATACACAGTCGCTATTGCTATAGGACAACTCTATGACAACTCCAATAACATCAAAACGGCTAGTTAGCATAAATATGTAAAGTTCATATTTTAACGCAACCTGATATCGATTGCATATTGTGTATGTACCAAAAAATCAATTCTACACCTTAATCTAAGACTGCAAATATGTTCCTGTCGCTATTGCTATAGGACAACTCTATAACAACTCCGATACTATCAAAACGGCTATAGAGCACAAATATGTAAAGTTCATATTTTTACGCAACTTGGTATCGATTGCATAATGTGTATGTACTAAAAAATCGGTTCTACACCTTAATATAAAATTGTGAAATTGTTCCAAATACATTGTCGCTATTGCTATAGGACAACTCTATGACAACTCCAATAACATCAAAACGGCTAGTTAGCATAAATATATAAAGTTCATATTTTTACGCAACTTGATATCGATTGCTTAATGTATATGTACTAAAAAATCGATTCCACACCTAAACTAAATATTGCGAAATTGCTCCACATATATTGTCGTTATGGCATTATAACAACTCTATTAAAGCTCCCATAACATCAAAACGGCTAATTAGCATAAATATGAAAAGTTCATATTTTTAAGCATCTTGCTATCGATTGCTTAATGTGTATGTACTAAAAAATCGATTATACACCTATCGGTTCAACACCTTAATATGAGATTGTGAAATTGATCCAAATACAAGGTCGTTATGGCTATACGACAACTCTATGACAACTCCAATAACATCAAAACGGCTAGTTAGCATAAATATGTAAAGCTCATATTTTTACGCAACTTGATATCGATTGCTTAATGTATATGTACTAAAAAATCGATTCCACACCTTAAATTAAAATTGCGATATTGATCCAAATATGTTGTCGTTATGGCTATAGGACAACTCTATGACAACTCCAATAACATCAAAACGGCTAAATAGCATAAATATGTAAAGTTCATATTTTTACGCAACTTGATATCAATTGCTTAATGTGTATGTACTAAAAAATCGGTTCTACACCTTAATATAAGATTGTAAAATTGTTCCAAATACACTGTCGCTATTGCTATAGAACAACTCTATGACAACTCCAATAGCATCAAAACGGCTAGTTAGCATAAATATGTAAAATTCATATTTTTACGCAACTTGATATCGATTGCTTAATGTGTATTTCCTAAAAAATCGATTCTACTCCTTAATATAAGGTTGTAAAACTGCTCCAAATACACTGTCGCAATGGCTATAGGACAACTCTATGACAAATCCAATACTATCAAAACGGCTATAGAGCATATCGATTGCTTAATGTGTATGTATCAAAAAATCGGTTCTACACCTTAATATAAGATTGTGAAATTGCTCCAAATACACTGTCGCTATGGCTATACGACAACTCTATGACAACTCCAATAACATCAAAACGGCTAATTTGCAAAAATATGTAAAGTTCATATTTTTACGCAACTTGATATCGATTGCTTAATGTGTATGTATCAAAAAATCGATTCTTACACCTTAATAAAGATTGTGAAATTGTTCAAATATACACTGTCGCTATGGCTATACGACAACTGTGTAACAACTCCAATAACATCAAAACGGCTAGTTAGCATAAATATGTAAAGTTCATATTTTTACGCAACTTGAAAATGATTGCTTAATGTGTTTGTATTGAAAAATCGATTCTACACCTTAATATAAGATTGCGAATGGGGACAACTTAAACAACCCGATAATCAAAACCTATAAGAAAACATGTAAATTTCCCTTTTTTTACGAAACTTGGTACCGATTGCTTAAGGGAAATTGGTTTAAAAATCGGTTCAACCCCTTAAAAAAAAATTTTAAAATTGGGTTCCAAAAAAAGGTCGTTTTTGCTATAGGACAACTTATGAAAACCCAAAAAACACAAAACGGTTGAAGCAAAAAAATAAAAAAGTAAATTTTTTCCCAACTTGTTTTATCGATTGTTTAAAATGTTATTTACAAAAAAACCCACCCCACCCAAAAACCAAAATTTTAAAGCCCCAAAAATAATTGTCTTTGGATTATAACAATCTATTAAAGCCCCAATAACACCCGGGGCAATTAGCAAAAAAAAATTTTTTTTCCCATTTTTATCGATTCCCAATGTGTAGGTATTTAAAAACCCCCGATTTACATTGGTTCCCCCTTAAAAAATTGTAAATTGCCCCAAAATTAAAAGGGTC
>NW_026091711.1:0-8691 GCF_024586455.1 Bactrocera neohumeralis | reverse complement strand
AGCAAGGCATTCTTAACCTTATTAAGCACAAAAGGCATCAAAAAAATGCAAGCGAATGGAAAACATTTAAACATCACTACGCGGTCATAAACCCAGCCAGAAATCGTATAATCTACTCGTCAACAGTTCCAACTAGCGCAATGAAGGCATATACTCGATTAAGGATTGGACACACTATCATAACACACGCCCACTTACTATCGGGTAAAAGCCCATCCATTTGCCACCTTTGCGATGACACCGCTACTATCAAACACTTACTCACACTCTGTCCGATGCTTCACCCAACAGCCCACAACTCTGGCAACATTGATCTCATAAAACTACTAAGTGAACCGTCAGAAAAAAACGTGATGGTTGTATATAGATTCTTAAAAACAACGATTTGTTAAAATATATTTAAGCAACTTACATCTTTACTAACCCTTAGCAAATAGAATTTTTCACCTAGTTATAATTACAAGACGGCTGAAGGCCTCGTAGCCAGTGCTGCGTTTATGTATTTATATAATAAAACTCTTTTTGTTATATGAATTATTATAAATAAATAAATAAATAAATTATTTAAGCTTCTTTCACACTATCTTTCAGGATACTGACTGCGCTACTCCTTATTCAAACGACGACGGCAAAATTGACCGACTATTCGACTTCCGCGTACATACCGATTCAGGATGGTGACGCGACGATTTGGGAGGAATTTGGCTATCTAAGGCAAACAACTAATCTTACAGTATACAAGGGAATAGTTGAGGAAACCAAAGGCTTAGCAACGCAGTTCCCTCTAGCCCATATGAGAATGTTACTCGACGCAGACATTGCACATATAAAGCTGTTTCTGACAACACTGGACATCCATCACAGGCAGGCTAGGAGCATTAACGTTTTGGGTACTGCCCTAAAGGTTATCGCAGGTACGCCTGACTTTGACGATTTCGAAAACTTAAAGTTCCGACAACAGGAACTCGTAGACTCAGAGCGACATCAGGTAGAAATAAACACAAGGATACAAGAAAATATAAATGAACTGACGGAAACGGTTAACCACATCTTTATCAAGTAAGGAAGGGCTAAGTTCGGGTGTCACCGAACATTTTATACTCTCGCATGATAAAGTGATAATCAAGATACTGTTATTAGCAACTTTTTTGCGAGAGTATAAAAATGATGCCCTCTGAATTACATGAAAATGTTTTAGAGATTTACCGATATTTTCGGTGAAAAATTAGGTTATATTACGTTAGGCACTGAGTTCTTCGTGTTCGATATCAGGGACCTTGAAAAGTTATAGTCCGATCACGACAATTTTTCCACAAGGGTTACCTCAGCTCAAATACCATACTTGTTTAAAGTTTTATTCCGTTATCATCATTGGTTCGTAATGTATATATTATACAGAGAAGGCATCAGATGGAATTCAAAATAGCATTATATTGGAAGAAGGCGTAGTTGTGAACCGATTTCACCCATATTTCGTACATGTCATCAGGATGTTAAGAAAATATTATATACCAAATTTCATTGAAATCGGTCTAGTACTTCCTGAGATATGGTTTTTGGTCCATAAGTGGGCGAGGCCATGCCCATTTTCAATTTAAACAAAAGCCTGGGTGCAGCTTCCGTCTGCAATTTCTTCCGTAAAATTTAGTGTTTCTGACGTTTTTTGTTAGTCGGTTAATGCATTTTTAGTGATTTTCAACATAACCTTTGTATGGGAGGTGAGCGTGGTTATTATCCGATTTCTTCCATTTTTGAACTGTATATGGAATGCCTGAAGAAAACGACTCTGTAGAGTTTGGTTGACATAACTATAGTAGTTTCCGAGATATGTACAAAAAACTTAGTAGGGGGCGGGGCCACGGGTCCAAAAAAAAATGCGTCCAAATATGCCTCTTTCTAATGCGATCCTTTGTGCCAAATTTCACTTTAATATCTTTATTTATGGCTTAGTTATGACACTTTATAGGTTTTCGGTTTTCGCCATTTTGTGGGCGTGGCAGTGGGCCGATTTTGGTCATCTTCGAACTTAACCTTCTCATGGAGGCAAGAAATACGTGTACAAAGCTTCATCATGATATCTCAATTTTTACTTAAGTTACAGCTTGCACGGACGGACGGACAGACGGACGGACGGACAGACAGACATCCGGATTTCAACTCTACTCGTCACCGTGATCACTTTGGTATACATAATACATAACCCTATATCTGACTCTTTTAGTTTTAGGACTTACAAACAACCGTTATGTGAAAAAAACTATAATACTCTCTTTGGCAACTTTGTTGCGAGAGTATAAAAACTCAACAGCTGGACAGATCGACACTGGTCACTTGTATAAAATGTTGCTTGCAGGAAATGGGATCATTACAAATGAAATTGAAACTCTAATTTCAACTTTTACCTTTGCAAAAATAGGCATAATAAATCCCATGTTGTTAAACTCAAATGATATAAAAAACATTATTGATATGCACTCTACAAACACAACTATCACTGATTTAATGGAGGTATCATATATTAAGGTTCTAATAGACGGTAATCTTCTACATATTATTATCAAATATCTCAAGCCAGTACTAGTCTGTAAGAAAATTATTATCTTTCCTAATTAACATTCATTTGGAAAAATTCCGCAATTTTACATTTAGGTATATAACCGATTTTCCTGCATTTAAACATTTAGCAATCCATATCGAGTTGATTCAAATCATTAACGTCACATATTAAAGTTAATTAACAATCTTCATCTTACTAAAGTTGGCATAAAGCCATAACGGCAGTTCATTTGGAAAAATTCCGCAATTTTACATTTAGGTATATAACCGATTTTCCTGCATTTAAACATTTAGCAATCCATATCGAGTTGATTCAAATCATTAACGTCACATATTAAAGTTAATTAACAATCTTCATCTTACTAAAGTTGGCATAAAGCCATAACGGCAGTGCATTTGGAAAAATTCCGCAATTTTACATTTAGGTATAAAACCGATTTTCCTGCATTTAAACATTTAGCAATCCATATCGAGTTGATTCAAATCATTAACGTCACATATTAAAGTTAATTAACAATCTTCATCTTACTAAAGTTGGCATAAAGCCATAACGGCAGTTCATTTGGAAAAATTCCGCAATTTTACATTTAGGTATATAACCGATTTTCCTGCATTTAAACATTTAGCAATCCATATCGAGTTGATTCAAATCATTAACGTCACATATTAAAGTTAATTAACAATCTTCATCTTACTAAAGTTGGCATAAAGCCATAACGGCAGTTCATTTGGAAAAATTCCGCAATTTTACATTTAGGTATAAAACCGATTTTCCTGCATTTAAACATTTAGCAATCCATATCGAGTTGATTCAAATCATTAACGTCACATATTAAAGTTAACAATCTTCATCTTACTAAAGTTGGCATAAAGCCATAACGGCAGTTCATTTGGAAAAATTCCGCAATTTTACATTTAGGTATATAACCGATTTTCCTGCATTTAAACATTTAGCAATCCATATCGAGTTGATTCAAATCATTAACGTCACATATTAAAGTTAATTAACAATCTTCATCTTACTAAAGTTGGCATAAAGCCATAACGGCAGTGCATTTGGAAAAATTCCGCAATTTTACATTTAGGTATATAACCGATTTTCCTGCATTTAAACATTTAGCAATCCATATCGAGTTGATTCAAATCATTAACGTCACATATTAAAGTTAATTAACAATCTTCATCTTACTAAAGTTGGCATAAAGCCATAACGGCAGTGCATTTGGAAAAATTCCGCAATTTTACATTTAGGTATAAAACCGATTTTCCTGCATTTAAACATTTAGCAATCCATATCGAGTTGATTCAAATCATTAACGTCACATATTAAAGTTAATTAACAATCTTCATCTTACTAAAGTTGGCATAAAGCCATAACGGCAGTTCATTTGGAAAAATTCCGCAATTTTACATTTAGGTATATAACCGATTTTCCTGCATTTAAACATTTAGCAATCCATATCGAGTTGATTCAAATCATTAACGTCACATATTAAAGTTAATTAACAATCTTCATCTTACTAAAGTTGGCATAAAGCCATAACGGCAGTTCATTTGGAAAAATTCCGCAATTTTACATTTAGGTATAAAACCGATTTTCCTGCATTTAAACATTTAGCAATCCATATCGAGTTGATTCAAATCATTAACGTCACATATTAAAGTTAATTAACAATCTTCATCTTACTAAAGTTGGCATAAAGCCATAACGGCAGTGCATTTGGAAAAATTCCGCAATTTTACATTTAGGTATAAAACCGATTTTCCTGCATTTAAACATTTAGCAATCCATATCGAGTTGATTCAAATCGTTAACGTCACATATTAAAGTTAATTAACAATCTTCATCTTACTGAAGTTGGCATAAAGCCATAACGGAAGTGCATTTGGAAAAATTCCGCAATTTTACATTTAGGTATAAAACCGATTTTCCTGCATTTAAACATTTAGCAATCCATATCGAGTTGATTCAAATCATTAACGTCACATATTAAAGTTAATTAACAATCTTCATCTTACTAAAGTTGTTGGCATAAAGCCATAACGGCAGTTCATTTGGAAAAATTCCGCAATTTTACATTTAGGTATATAACCGATTTTCCTGCATTTAAACATTTAGCAATCCATATCGAAGTTGATTCAAATCATTAACGTCACATATTAAAGTTAATTAACAATCTTCATCTTACTAAAGTTGGCATAAAGCCATAACGGCAGTTCATTTGGAAAAATTCCGCAATTTTACATTTAGGTATAAAACCGATTTTCCTGCATTTAAACATTTAGCAATCCATATCGAGTTGATTCAAATCATTAACGTCACATATTAAAGTTAATTAACAATCTTCATCTTACTAAAGTTGGCATAAGGCCATAACCGCAATTTTACATTTAGGTATATAACCGATTTTCCTGCATTTAAACATTTAGCAATCCATATCGAGTTGATTCAAATCATTAACGTCACATATTAAAGTTAATTAACAATCTTCATCTTACTAAAGTTGGCATAAAGCCATAACGGCAGTTCATTTGGAAAAATTCCGCAATTTTACATTTAGGTATATAACCGATTTTCCTGCATTTAAACATTTAGCAATCCATATCGAGTTGATTCAAATCATTAACGTCACATATTAAAGTTAATTAACAATCTTCATCTTACTAAAGTTGGCATAAAGCCATAACGGCAGTTCATTTGGAAAAATTCCGCAATTTTACATTTAGGTATATAACCGATTTTCCTGCATTTAAACATTTAGCAATCCATATCGAGTTGATTCAAATCATTAACGTCACATATTAAAGTTAATTAACAATCTTCATCTTACTAAAGTTGGCATAAAGCCATAACGGCAGTTCATTTGGAAAAATTCCGCAATTTTACATTTAGGTATATAACCGATTTTCCTGCATTTAAACATTTAGCAATCCATATCGAGTTGATTCAAATCATTAACGTCACATATTAAAGTTAATTAACAATCTTCATCTTACTAAAGTTGGCATAAAGCCATAACGGCAGTTCATTTGGAAAAATTCCGCAATTTTACATTTAGGTATATAACCGATTTTCCTGCATTTAAACATTTAGCAATCCATATCGAGTTGATTCAAATCATTAACGTCACATATTAAAGTTAATTAACAATCTTCATCTTACTAAAGTTGGCATAAAGCCATAACGGCAGTGCATTTGGAAAAATTCCGCAATTTTACATTTAGGTATAAAACCGATTTTCCTGCATTTAAACATTTAGCAATCCATATCGAGTTGATTCAAATCATTAACGTCACATATTAAAGTTAATTAACAATCTTCATCTTACTAAAGTTGGCATAAAGCCATAACGGCAGTTCATTTGGAAAAATTCCGCAATTTTACATTTAGGTATATAACCGATTTTCCTGCATTTAAACATTTAGCAATCCATATCGAGTTGATTCAAATCATTAACGTCACATATTAAAGTTAATTAACAATCTTCATCTTACTAAAGTTGGCATAAAGCCATAACGGCAGTGCATTTGGAAAAATTCCGCAATTTTACATTTAGGTATATAACCGATTTTCCTGCATTTAAACATTTAGCAATCCATATCGAGTTGATTCAAATCATTAACGTCACATATTAAAGTTAATTAACAATCTTCATCTTACTAAAGTTGGCATAAAGCCATAACGGCAGTGCATTTGGAAAAATTCCGCAATTTTACATTTAGGTATAAAACCGATTTTCCTGCATTTAAACATTTAGCAATCCATATCGAGTTGATTCAAATCATTAACGTCACATATTAAAGTTAATTAACAATCTTCATCTTACTAAAGTTGGCATAAAGCCATAACGGCAGTTCATTTGGAAAAATTCCGCAATTTTACATTTAGGTATAAAACCGATTTTCCTGCATTTAAACATTTAGCAATCCATATCGAGTTGATTCAAATCATTAACGTCACATATTAAAGTTAATTAACAATCTTCATCTTACTAAAGTTGGCATAAAGCCATAACGGCAGTTCATTTGGAAAAATTCCGCAATTTTACATTTAGGTATATAACCGATTTTCCTGCATTTAAACATTTAGCAATCCATATCGAGTTGATTCAAATCATTAACGTCACATATTAATAAGTTAATTAACAATCTTCATCTTACTAAAGTTGGCATAAAGCCATAACGGCAGTTCATTTGGAAAAATTCCGCAATTTTACATTTAGGTATATAACCGATTTTCCTGCATTTAAACATTTAGCAATCCATATCGAGTTGATTCAAATCATTAACGTCACATATTAAAGTTAATTAACAATCTTCTTCATCTTACTAAAGTTGGCATAAAGCCATAACGGCAGTGCATTTGGAAAAATTCCGCAATTTTACATTTAGGTATAAAACCGATTTTCCTGCATTTAAACATTTAGCAATCCATATCGAGTTGATTCAAATCATTAACGTCACATATTAAAGTTAATTAACAATCTTCATCTTACTAAAGTTGGCATAAAGCCATAACGGCAGTTCATTTGGAAAAATTCCGCAATTTTACATTTAGGTATATAACCGATTTTCCTGCATTTAAACATTTAGCAATCCATATCGAGTTGATTCAAATCATTAACGTCACATATTAATTACATATTAAATTTAATTAATCTTCTTTATCTTGCAGAAGTTGGCATAAAGCCAAAACGGCAGTGCATTTGGTGTTTAAACTGAACAAAGATTTATCATTCCTTACCTCTGGTGGGGGGAAATGAAACCGTCTTCCGTCGAGTGAGAATTTATTCATTCTGATTTTATTGTTAATATTGTACACCTTATATACTAGTTTAAGTCTTACTTATCTAGTTAAATATATGTGTATATGTTTATATGTATTGCAGCTTATTGTTTATCGCTGCTTGACATGGGGTTATTTTTGATACATTTTAATACATGTGTGTGTGTGTCTAAGGCACTTGAGATTTTTGATGAAGAATACGGATACAATAACCACCATAAGGGTTGTTTTTCTGTATTGTATTCTTATTACATATTTTTATACTCTCGCAACAATATTGCTAAGGAGAGTATTATAGTTTTGTTCACATAACGGTTGTTTGTAAGTCCTAAAACTAAAAGAGTCAGATATAGGGTTATGTATATCAAAGTGATCAGGGCGACGAGTAGAGTCAAAATCCGGATGTCTGTCTGTCCGTCCGTCCGTCCGTCCGTCTGTCCGTCCGTCCGTCCGTGCAAGCTGTAACTTGAGTAAAAATTGAGATATCATGATGAAACTTGGTACACGTATTCCTTGGCTCCATAAGAAGGTTAAGTTCGAAGATGGGAAAAATCGGCCTACTGCCACGCCCACAAAATGGCGGAAATCGAAAACCTATAAGGTGTCATAACTAAGCCATAAATAAAGATATTAAAGTGAAATTTGGCACAAAGAATCGCATTAGGGAGGGGCATATTTGGACGCATTTTTTTTGGAAAAGTGGGCGTGGCCCCGCCCCCTACTAAGTTTTTTGTACATATCTCGGAAACTACTATAGCTATGTCAACCAAACTCTACAGAGTCGTTTTCTTTAGGCATTCCCATATACAGTTCAAAAATGGAAGAAATCGGATAATAACCACGCTCACCTCCCATACAAAGGTTATGTTGAAAATCACTAAAAGTGCGTTAACCGACTAACAAAAAACGTCAGAAACACTAAATTTTACGGAAGAAATTGCAGACGGAAGCTGCACCCAGGCTTTTGTTTAAATTGAAAATGGGCGTGGCCTCGCCCACTTATGGACCAAAAACCATATCTCAGGAACTACTAGACCGATTTCAATGACATTCGGTATATAATATTTTCTTAACACCCTGAAGACATGTACCAAATATGGGTGAAATCGGTTCATAACCACGCCTTCTTCCAATATAACGCTATTTTGAATTCCATCTGATGCCTTCTCTGTATAATACGAGTATATACATTAGGAACCAATGATGATAGCGGAATAAAACTTTAAAAAAATACGGTATTTGAAAAATATGTAAATTACGTATAATGAAATCTCGATTATCACTTTATCATGCGAGAGTATAAAATGTTCGGTGACACCCGAACTTAGCCCTTCCTTACATGTTTCTTT
>NW_026091710.1:0-8939 GCF_024586455.1 Bactrocera neohumeralis | reverse complement strand
ACTCATAGTAGCAGCCGTAGCATCGGTAAAGAGCTGGGCATGAGTCATCAAAAATTTATTTCTATTTCAATAAAAAAATTCAATAAAATACCGCAAAAGTTTTTTGACAACCATTACACTCCACGATATACCTTATGATATGTAAAAAAGTTCTTATTGTAGAATAAACATTTCTATGAAAAAACAAGAAAAACGTTGCATACAAGTCTTTCGATCGTTCGGTTTGTATGGCAGCTATTTGCTATAGTAAGCCGATCTGAACAATTCCTCGGAGATTACATTTTTGCTTTTAAAAAACCTGTGCCAACTTTTTTGTGAAGATACATTAGAAATGTGAAAGCTTTCCATACAAGAAATTAATTCCGATCGTTCAGTTTGTATGGCAGCTATATGTTATAGTGGTCCGATATTTTCCAGTTCGGACAAATGAGCAACTTTGAAGAGAAAATGATATTTTGCAAAATTTCAAAACGGTATCTTAAAAACTGAGGGACTAGTTTCGTATATATACAGACAGACGGACATGGCTAAATCGACTCTTTATGTATATACTTTATAGGGTCTCCGTATTACAAAACTTTGTGGCGAACTTAATATACCCTGTTCAGCGTATAAAAATGTCAAAAACAGACCGCTAAGGAGAGTATTATAGTTTTGTTCACATAACGATTGTTTGTAAGTCCTAAAACTAAAAGAGTCAGATATAGGGTTATATACACCAAAGTGATCAGGTGACGAGTAGAGTTGAAATCCGGATGTCTGTCTGTCCGTCCGTCCGTCTGTCCGTCCGTCCGTGCAAGCTGTAACTTGAGTAAAAATTGAGATATCGTGATGAAACTTGGTACACGTATTTCTTGGCTCCATAAGAAGGTTAAGTTCGAAGATGGGCAAAATCGGCCAACTGCCACGCCCACAAAATGGCGAAACCGAAAAACCTATAAAGTGTCATAACTAAGCCATAAATAAAGATATTAAAGTGAAATTTGGCACAAAGAATCGCATTAGGAAGGGCATATTTGGACGTAACTTTTTTGGAAAAGTGGGCGTGGCCCCGCCCCCTACTAAGTTTTTTGTACATATCTCGGAAACTACTATAGCTATGTCAACTAAACTCTACAGAGTCGTTTTCTTCAGGTATTTCCATATTCAGTTCAAAAATGGAAGAAATCCGATAATAACCACGCCCACCTCCCATACAAAGGTTATGTTGAAAATCACTAAAAGTGCGTTAACCGACTAACAAAAACGTCAGAAACACTAAATTTTACGGAAGAAATGGCAGAAGGAAGCTGCACCCAGGCTTTTTTTAAAAATTGAAAATGGGCGTGGCGTCGCCCACTTATGGACCAAAAACCATATCTCAGGAACTACTCCACCGATTTCAATGAAATTCGGTATATAATATTTTCTTAACACCCTGATGACATGTACGAAATATGGGTGAAATCGGTTCACAACCACGCCTTCTTCCAATATAACGCTATTTTGAATTCCATCTGATGCCTTCTCTGTATAATATATACATTAGAACCAATGATGATAGCGGAATAAAACTTTACACAAATACGGTATTTGAGCTGAGGTATCCCTTGGAAAAATTGTCGTGATCGGACTATAACTTTTTAAGGTCCCTGATATCGAACACGAAGAACTCAGTGCCTAACCTAACCTAACCTAATTTTTCACCGAAAATATCGGTAAATCTCTCAGATATTTTCATGTAATTCAGAGGGCATCGTTTTTATACTCTCGCAATAAAGTTGCTAATAACGGTATCTCGATTATCACTTTATCATGCGAGAGTATAAAATGTTCGGTGACACCCGAACTTAGCTCTTCCCTTACTTGTTTAAAATGGTTTCCATGATTCTTTGATATTCAACGATGCTAAAGATCTCTGGCGGTTAATCGTCGCTTCTTGAACACCAATTGCTTATTTTATTGATGTGTTGATTACCGAAAAATGATGTCATGTTGAGGCCTGTCCTGGACGAGGTTCGCGTCAAGGCGTTCCCTGACCTTCTTTGACTAATTTATATGCTTCAAAAAGAAAAAGACATAAATTAAACACTAATGATTATTTTGATATAACTTTTGGCCCAGATGTCATGGACAGAATCGTACCAACACAGTGCCCAAAGTTTGTTCCAAAATGGGTTTTCGCAATGAAATTTAAATAAAAAGTCTTAAAATGTTTTGCTCACAATACCACACCAGTTTTGCGATCAATTTCAGTCCCCACGAGTAATAATACTGTTCAAATTCAAAACTTTTGAAAAGATCTTATGGGAATAAAGAGATTACTACTATTGTTGGACCTTAATACGACGTAAATTCTAACGCCTGAACAACAACTACAAATTGTTCTACTTTTATGAAAACTCACGCTTCGTAAAGAAAGTGTTGTTTCAATACCATCACCCATCTTGAGACCAACAATTCGACCAAATAGACCACGTCCAGCAAAGTGGCGAAGAAAACAAAGGAGCCGTAGCTGAGAGTGTAAACGAAGACGGAAGTCGATACGGTGCAGACTCGCCTCAACTCAGACTGATATATGGAACGACTTTTACGCTTAAATCGGAAGCGTATAAAATACAGCTTGTGAAAGAACTGAAGCCGATCTTCCCTCCGACATCGCTTCGCTCTATGAGGTCTTGAAATGTTCCAAGAATATCCAACATTTTCTATCCAAAAACTTGATCGCTCAATGAATTTTAAACAAGCCAAATTGGCGCATTTGGGACGAACAGAAACTTGAAGAGATTGAAGAGCTGCCTTTCATCTAAAAAAAAACAACAGTTTAAAACTCAAGGATGGACCATCTGAGACGAAGCCGCGGCCAACATTTTAAAGAGATAATCTTTAAAAAATAAATGCAACAGAATTTTCTTTCGAATGATATAAAAGTTCCCTATTAAATTTGAAGTTTCTTTGTTTTTCTTTAAAAATGTATGGGACCTTGATATGAGTCACCTATATATACAAAAATGTCTCTCATACTATGTAATTTAAAAACAAAATTATCAAATATTTTTTTAAATTCTGAGCAAAACAATTCGTGAAAACTTGAGCTGAGAACTCCCAACTCGCCAAATTTCCACACCACAAAAATCACAAAAAGGATAAATATTTGTAAAATTTATTGCCGCTACAATAAATTCATTATCGAAACCACAAAATCCTTGGTCTGTCGGCGAAACTGTGAACTCCAGCAAAACCGTTGCTTGCCGAGCGGCTTGGATGCGCGCTGTTTGCTGGCAAAAAGTTCTGTTATTTAATTTATGGCCAGCGCCAGTTAACCGAGTGCAAAGCGGACCAAAAGCGATAGAGGTAGAATACAGAAAGTTAAGGTAACGGGGCAAAAGTGTGTTGAGACAAGTGACTAGCCATAGACAATTGTTAAAGTTTCAATTGCAATTGAATACTTTCGTGGCACATAGGTTAAGGCGAGTTAGCTTTGCTTTGCCGCTCGGACTAACAGCACTTTAGCCAAAGCGTCCCTCTTACGGACACCAGAACTCGCGTCTCTACTTCACCTGAGTGTATGAAGCTCCTCTTTCTGTCTTAGTTTCGCCTTCACATAGTTCGTACATGTGAAATGGCGTTAACCATTGACAGCAAATGGCGACTGCCCGTCGCCTTTACAATGCACCGTTGTCATTGTCTAACCACCACGTTCGGCGAAACAATAGAAAGTCACTTGAAAAGTAAACCAAATTCCAAGGTAATAGAGAAATGGCATCAAAACACCGTCGCTGAATGTGTCTTGCTGAAAAAGCGGATGAAATCATTGAACTGTTATTAAACTACTTCGCACAAGCACTTTTCAAATGAGCTCTGCACTTAACCACCACCAGGCACTCTGTTTATTAAAATTCAGATTCCTAATGAACCAGTTGACATTTTGTTGGCAAATAGCTTTCCAATTTACTTTTTCTCTCCTCCTCTTGTTTATTCTTATACTATTTTCAAATTGGTGAGCATTGTAGGGTTGATTCGCAGAGAGGCAAACATGGGGTTTGCAAATGCTTCCCGGAACATATTAAACCAAAACTACAGCTGCAGCTCCAAAAATTAAATTGTCAGTGATTTGAGTGTGATATTCAGTGATTTTGTGGGAGGTAGGAGGTACCAGACAGTCGGCTGACAACTCAGTGGCAAGATAGTGAAGTGGATTAAGAAACGCGTATTGAATGATGAACGAGGTTTTCGTTACGTTCCAATTCACAATAGATGAGACAATCAATGGAAATATTGCTAGTTATCAGCAGGGTTATCTGATATTTTAAAAAACGCATAAAATTTGCAAAATCTCATCGGTTCTTTATTTGAAACGTTAGATTGGTTCATGACATTTACTTTTTGAAGATAATTTCATTTAAATGTTGACCGCGGCTGCGTCTTAGGTGGTCCATTCGAAAGTCCAATTTTGGGCAACTTTTTCGAGCATTTCGGCCGGAATAGCCCGAATTTCTTCGAAATGTTGTCTTCCAAAAGCTGGAATAGTTGCTGGCTTATTTCTGTAGACTTTAGACTTGACGTAGCCCCACAAAAAATAGTCTAAAGGCGTTAAATCGCATGATCTTGGTGGCCAACTTACGGGTCCATTTCTTGAGATGAATTGTTCTCCGAAGTTTTCCCTCAAAATGGCCATAGAATCGCGAGCTGTGTGGCATGTAGCGCCATCTTGTTGAAACCACATGTCAACCAAGTTCAGTTCTTCCATTTTTGGCAACAAAACCAACGCCATTCACCGTAACGTTGCGTCCAACAGCATCTTTGAAAAAATACGGTCCAATGATTCCACCAGCGTACAAACCACACCAAACAGTGCATTTTTCGGGATGCATGGGCAGTTCTTGAACGGCTTCTGGTTGCTCTTCACCCCAAATGCGGCAATTTTGCTTATTTACGTAGCCATTCAACCAGAAATCGCGAAAAATTTCGAACCGAACACTGATTTTGGTAATAAAATTCAATGATTTGCAAGCGTTGCTCGTTAGTAAGTTTATTCATGATGAAATGTCAAAGCATACTGAGCATCTTTCTCTTTGACACCATGTCTGAAATCCCACGTGATCTGTCAAATACTAATGCATGAAAATCCTAACCTCAAAAAAATCACCCGATACATAACATGCCTTCACAACTGAAATTTTAAGGTTGATCTGTGGTTAAACAACTTAGAAAGCATTACCTTCACATACGTATTTGAGCGGGACTATGAACTATTGCACCCGTGCTCGCAAATCTTCGTAATACAAGATCCTTATTTTTATTTTATAAACAGCTTAGCTATACATAGTATATGGCGTCTCTCGCCTCTATAAATATGATTTTGTTTTATGGAGCTCGTCAGGTTCAGCTAATGTGAACTTCAACTAAATATATTTTTCTTTGGCACTGAATCTTTTGACTCTCATCCTTAGCTTCCATAACCTAAGAATAAACACGACTTAGCTAAAAAGTGGGAGCTTGTTACGGACTCCCGAAAAACAAGCTTTTGCGCAATTGAGGATTCTCAGGTATCCGTAATTTAAAGCTGAAAACTGCAATCCTTCAAGGATTCAGGCTCTAACTCTAGATTACACGCATGTGAGCAACTCTAATCTGGCATTTATATGATTCTTGATGTAAACAATAAGTTTAAAGTTCCGCAGAATTCCTCTTCTTAGATATACAAAGTCAAATGAACAGCTGCCAACAGTGACGATAATCCCAAGACGAGAGGAATCGTTGTGTGTGGCCTCCAGATACTTTGTCTTACCCTTTTGTTCACCACAAGACCAATCTTTTGCTTCTTTTGTCGGTTAGGGAAGGTATCACATTTTCAGCATTATATTGAAGGAAAACGCACCAGAGAGAATCACTTAGACAGAATGATTCGCTTTTTTTCAAGTATTTGTGTTTGCTTATCCTCCAGTTTTTCGCGAAATACTAAATAAGATACCTTCGAAGATACATACTGCAATCGTTAACAGGAACTCTGTGCCAAAACTATGTACTCTTTCAGTATTATTTTATCGACTAATAAGAAGCAACTGCCCAATTATCGAAGAAGTTATGATTCGCACCAACGAAAAATGACGTGCGACAAAAGTGCGGAAACAAAAGAAGCATGGACCGACCGCTCAAAATCATTGCCGAACTTTATTACAACATTACCACTTTGCGACTTTTTCACATTTCATAATATGCCGTTATCACAGTTTTCCATACAGACGTAGCAAGATGTCGCACAACCACATTAACATATTCGTACTTTATACAAGTGCACGTACCGAGAACTACGCCATTAGCAGCTCGCGCGCGTATCAAAGCCCCAGTTGCAGTCCGGTCATAACCGCGTTTTGTGTCGTTGTAAAAGTTATCATTTGTGAGCAGAATTTTTATCTGTCAAAATGCATAGAAATAAGAAATACGCAAATCTTTTTTCAACCAAAATAATTTTATTTTGCAAAAAGAGAAGTGATAATAATACAGAATGTGAGCAAAAGCGGAACGTGGCGAGCTGTTGCAGAGCAGCGGCAAATGATGAACGGAAGGAAACATTGAACAAGTTTTCGTTTGCTTCCTGTGCTTTTCGAGTTTGGCTCGTCTCCTGCAACGAATGCAACTTTGCAGCCAACTTGAGAAAAATTGCAAAATCAGTGGCAAAAGTAAGACAAAAAGTTGCATGTGAAAATTTTTAATATTTTTTGTATTATGTTTTTGCTCACTATGTCAGTGGTGTGCAAGTGCCAATTGTGCTCACGTATCTGGTACCGAACTGATTACACTCAGAGGCAGCTCAGCTCTGGTGACTGCGTGCCGGCGATTCAAATGTGCGGTTCTGCATGTTGCATCAATGTTTGCACAAAGAATGGCTGTCAGGTGACGGATAAAAGGAGCTGGGCGTCAAGGTTTCATACAAAATTGGAAACTAAAAGGATTGTTCGAGAAGTCTTTAAAAATTTTCCTGGAGAGAAGCTCAATATGCTGCTCTTAGACTTACCTGACAAAAAGTCTGTTATTTAATTCTACAAAATGAAAAAAAAATTATTGTTTGTGAAGTCTTCATGATCCGAGAACTTTTATATATTTTTTTAACACAAAGCGCGTGGAGCCAATCCATAGAATAGGAACGGTGGTTGGCTGCTTTTGGTTTACTACTGAACTACTGTTGGTCATCCAGATTCGATGCAGAGGTCCTTGTGGCCGACGGTAAATCGGAGGAAGTTTTTGCGCTCTCAGCAAGGTACTTCTCTCTGGTTGTAGTTCTATCTGGATACCTGTTCGATTGGAATTCATGCAATAGAATCTTTTTGATATTACCGGTTACCAGCTTTATTTATTTGACCTAGCGCTGTCTCTTAATTCGCTGAACTATATGAATGTCGTCGTATCTCGTACAGCTCATCGTTCCATCGACGGCGGTATTCGGCTCTGTCAATACGCAAAAGACCATAAATATTTCACCAGAACCTATCTCTCAAAAACTCGGAACGCCGACTCATCAGACATCTCGTCATCGTCCGTGCCTCTGCACGATATATGACGAAGATGATGGTGACTTGTAGAATTTGATCTTCGAAAGAGGACTTTACTTCTCAGTTGATCACTTATTCGGAAGTAGCACCTTTTGGCAAGAATTATTCTGCGTTGGACTTCGAGGCTGACATTATTGTTGGTGTTATTACTGGTGCCAAGATAAACAAATTATCTACGACCGAAGTTATAACTGTAGTCAAGTCACGATAAAGACGACTCTTGTTTGATGACAGGAGATATTTAGTCTTGCCATCGTTCACTATCAGACCCATTTGCTTCCTTCTTTGCCCAACCTGGAGAAAGCGTGGTTGTTGTGCCAATGGTATCAACACCATCGGTGTACGCGAGCAGCTGTACACCTTATAGAAGATTAAGATTGTGCCTTTTTCGATTCCTGCAGAGTTCGAATTTTTCACACCAGCATATATGAAGAAGTCACACGATGGGAGTCGCCTTGTCTTAAAACCACATTTGATATCAACGGCTTTTTTTTTACGATATGGTATCGACAAAACCGAAGTTTTTGAATCACTTTTCAATTTTTCAACCAATTTTCGTACGCATTGAGTTCACTATTTGAAATTGAACTAACTACAAAACATCAAATTTTCACAGACTTTTTTAAAAGATCACTGTACATAGACATAAATATTCGCTATAGAATATTGGCGGTAGCGAATGGTATACTTTGACAGCTCGCACGTGATCGGAAAAATCGAATTCTCTGACAGGACGCAAGCCAAGTACGCAGCCAGCTTTTCACCACCACAGGGCCACCCCCATCGACTCCGATATCTTCTTTCATCACTCTCTTTTATGTTTGCATGGCTCACTACCTCTTTGCATTGCTGACGTGCAAAAGTTAGTTGACTAACATTCGCCAATTTTTACGCTTTTGCTCTTTCTAGAATCGACACGATGTGTCGCATCACACGTTTTGGCTTTTTATTTAATATACTGCGCTCTTGCATCACAATCGAATTGGGCAAATGCACGGTAATATCGTGAGTGTTGCGCAAATAACTTTAAAAGCTGTCTAACAAGCCAACTGCACTTTTACGTGTATGTCTGTGGGAGTGTTTGAATGACAAGAAATTTCGTATGTATGCCTACCCATATGATTTGGTTGAATAGTGTTGGCGCAAAGTTGGATAAAGTTCAAAACGAATTCTGATTTTACTATTTAAAAAGCAATTTCCCCCGGGGAAATAACCCCGGGTTTAAATTCCATCCGGTTTTTTTTTTTACAGAACTTTCATAATTTTATTTTTAAATTTAAAAATTTTATTTTTTTTATAAAAACAATATTATTTAAAAAAATAATTGACGGCGGGGGGGGGATACTACCGGAAAGGAGGGCTGAAACCCCAATTTTGAGAGGGCCGTGAGGTTTTACGCGGCGTGAT
>NW_026091709.1:0-9201 GCF_024586455.1 Bactrocera neohumeralis | reverse complement strand
ATTTCAAAAGAAGAAAAGGGGGGGGGGGGGAAACGAACAAAATGGCGGAATGCATCCACTGCTTTCGCAACAGTCAATTCAACACGCTCTCTCTCCTTTGTGGATAAAGCAAAAAGCGGGAGCACGGCAGCAAGCAGCTGTGCCCCCTCTTCCTCCTCCCCCCTTTTTTTTTACCTTTCCGTCGTCCTTTTTCATTCTTCCTCCACGCTTTCTTTTTTCGTTTTTCATCTTTTTCTTTGTTTTTTTTTATCTCTTTCTTTGTTTCCCTCAAAAAAAGAAAAAGAAGAAAAAGAAGAAGAAAAAAAAAACTCACTTTGGCGCGCTCTCCACGACCCGCAGCAGACCCACGGCCGCGCTGATGATACCGGCGATGGCCCCACAAGGATTCAAGATTTGGTAGAGGGCGCGTCCGTCTTGTTCGGCTCGTAGTTCCCAAAGCAGTACTTGTAGGCCAGAAACAGCTCCGCCATGTAGCGCAGCTGGAGCAGGAGGGTCGAGGTCAGGTTGGGGTGCACACGCAGCAGCCAGACATAATTGAAGAGCTTTCGCATGAGAAAAGGAAGCAGAAGGAAGCCGACGGCAGACGCCGGGTCAGGCGCGCGCCGCACCAGCGATGGCGCGCCGGCGTCGCCTTTCGCGTCCATTGCGTGCTCTCCATTATGACGATCAAAAGAAGATGGACGGGCGTAGCCCAGCCTCACAGCCTTCTCTTCCTTTTCTTCACCCGTCGTCGTCGTCTTGGCGGCGGCAGTTTCGTCGTGCGGCACCACTTCGTACTCGACAGTCATCGTGCGGGGCTTCACGGCTGTGCGGACGGCAACGGGCACCAAATTCGCGTCGTCGGCAGCAGCGCCTTCTTCTTTTTCTTTTTCTTTTTCTTCCCCCTTCCCCTCCCTCCTTTTCTTTCTCTTTCTCCTTCTCCCTCGCGGGGCTGATGCCATCCGTGTGGAGCGTATCGCCGCCGCTGCCGTAGGCGGTGCGCATCAGGCGGCTCTCCAGTGCCTTCTGAGAGCGCTGGAAGTGGTCGGCGCCCTTGGACACCTCGGCATCGTACAGCTGCAGCCAGCGCGGCTTCTCACGCTCTGGCTGGTGCACGTTGGGATAGTTCACCACCTCCTTGTAAAGACATCCGCAGCGACTGCAGGCCGGCCGCATGTGGATCGGGTCGGCGGCCTCGAGGTAGGCCGTGTTGGAGGTGTACGGAGCGCCGTAGTCGAGGTCCAGCGGGGGGAAGAAGAGGTCCTTCTTCTGTCGCGCAATCAGCCCATTGCTGCGCCAGACCACATCGTCCGGGTCGTCGTGCCCGCGGCAGCCGCAGCGGCACAGTGTGTTCTGTCGTGCCATCACGTAGGCCCCCAGCCCGCCTTCGTCAGTCGAATCGTGTTGAGCGACAGGTCAATGAGAGAGACGACGAGCCAGAGGTAGTTGATGCGACGGTGGAGGCTGTGGCGGTTCCGCTCCACAAAGTTGAGAATGAAAAAGCGCTCGGAGGAGAGCAGCGTGAGGTCGCGCAGAAAGCGACGGATGGCCGCCGCGAGGTTGCGGACACCGACAAGACTCATGAGGACGGGGTCAAAGTCCATCGGCCCCTTTCGCCAGCGAGCGGGCAGCGCCGCCGCGGCCGGCTCCAGCTCGTCGTTCGGACACACGAAGGCGCCGCCCAAGTGTCGGCCGGCTTCCCCCTCCCCGTCGTCGTCGTCGCCGTCGGTGGACGAGTCGAGGCTGACGTCGCTGTCGTTGTAGTCGACGTGGCCGCCCAGCGGGTGCGTCTCGCCCTTTTCCTCGGAGAGCACCGACGCCGCACTCTCTGCGTCCTTCGCGTCGTCCTGGGCCACGTTGCCGTCCATCGGCGTCGTCTTCTCCGCGGGACGGAGAGGGGGAGAGTCCCCACTTGGACCATTCCCGCCTTTCTCCTCGCCCGTGGCGGCGGTGGGAGCGGTGGGATCACCAATCCCACCCCACAGCGCCACCGGCTCCGGGTTGAAAGAGGAGCCGAGAGAGTCGACGATTACGTGGGGGGCGGGCATCAGTAGCGAGGCCTGCCGGCTGCCCGCACCGATCTGCGAGCTGTTCATGGACCCCGCTTTACTCCGGCCTCTGCGCGACCTGCCCAGCGGGGTGCTCGTGCTGCCCTCCATCCCCGAGTTCTGCGATTTGCTCAGGAGTCTGCTCTTTCGCCGCTCGACGCTGTCCCGTCGTCGCAGCTGCTCGCCGAGGTTCTCGTCGAAGGGGACGGTCTTGACAGTGAGAAAGTACTCTGCCCCGCTGTGGGGGGCCGCATTGCTGCTGCTGCTTTCCACCGCCGCACCACCACCAGCAGGCGACGCTTCAGGGGAAGTGGGGAAGGCGTAAGTGCTCCGCCGCGCGGGAATGGGAAGTTCCGTGAGCGGCGTCTCGTCTCCACGTGCGATTCCTTTCCGGTCGGCAGCGGCAACGGCGGTGGCGGGCAGACACAGAGGGGGCTTCCCTCCGCTGCCGGATTGACGGGGGACGAGGTCGGGGGTTGCCGATGCAGCGTCGGGCACACTGCTGTTTGCACTGCTCGCGAAGAAGCTCTGCTCACGTGTCCTGGCGGACATGGCGGCACTGGCGGTGGGCGCGTCGACGTCTTCATGGCCGTACGCGTCGCGCAGGGGACGGAGGAGCACGCCACCACTGGTACTGTTGGCGAGGCGGTGGCTGGCCGTGGGGTGGCCTGCGGCGAGAGGACCACCCAGCGCACTCGCACTGGTGCTGCCGCCGCCGTCACCGCCACTGTGCGGGTCTTGCTCGTGGTGCTTGGAGAAGGTGGCAAGGGGTGCAAGTCATTGAGATGGCCCTGCGGCAACGTCTCGGGCAACATCGGCGGCCCCTGTTCGTTGTCGTCGTTCATCGCCTGCGGCTGCGCGTCGTCGCCGCCCGCGCTGGCCGCCGCCCCGCCTGGGGAGGAGGAGGAGAAAAAGCTGCTGCTTCGGCTGATCTTTGCCTTGGTGCCTGGTGGGTCGAGATGCGTCCGAGGCCGCCAGCGAGCTATCATTCGTTTGCACAATGCTGGACCGCTTCCAGCCGGAGGAGCCGGGGTTGGGAGAGGGCGGCGCGGTCGTCCTTGTTGTTGCGAAGACCGCCTTGCCGCTGCTCCGCGGTGTCTCCGGCAAGGTGTGCTTATCGTCGTCGACGTCGTACGCAGCCGACGCGGTGCACAGACGGCACGCCGCCTCGCCACATTTGCCTCGGTCGGCTTCCATAGCGGTGCTGTCAGGCGTTGCCGCCTGCAGTTCCCCCACACGGCCGGCGGCAGCGGCGTTGGCCTTTTCCTTTCCCTCTTCTTTCTCTCCCCCTCCTCCTCCTTTTGCTCGCGCCGCTTCTGCGCCTCAAGCTGACGCAACACCTGCGAGCGGAGGTCAAAGGTGCTGCCGGCGTAGGTGCTGCCGTTCTTGTGCAACCTCTCGCGGGCCACAGCGCTCTCCGTCGGCGACGCCCCACCAAAGGAGCTGGACAGGGTCTCCGGGGAGGCGTCATGGGCGACACCGGTGTGCCACCACTGCCGCCGAAATGGGCGGCGAAAGAGCTGCTGACGGGGCTGCGAGCACCCGCGAAGGAGCCGCGACCAAACTCGCCCTTGACGAAAAAGGGCAGCGCGCTCGAGGCGGCGGCGGTGGCGGCTGTGGCTGTGGCGCTGGCGGCCTCGGGGGCGGGGCTGGCAACGGGGCTTGGACTCGGGTAGCCCGGGGCCCGCGCTGCCACCGGCGAACCAACGAGGGAGTAGGGCGTCGGCAGGTCCTTCTGGAAGGACGGGGTGAGCGCCCCAAGCCCGGCGGGATAGGCGTTGGCGGAGGCGCTATCGGTGGGGACGCGCTGCGTGGGTGAGATAGTAAACCCAGGCAGCCGTTCCACCCGCGAGACGTGGACGTACGCGTCGTCTGTAATGAGCGTGTCTGCCTCTCGCCTGTGCGGGTGGCTGGTGCCTGCATGACTCGCGGTAAACTGCGTGGACGACGGTGGCTGCTGTCGTGCGCGCGTGGTTGCCTTTGCTCGGCCAGCAGAAGCGCCACCGCCCTTTCCCTTGTTGTCGTTCCTGCGCTTTTTGTTACTGTCTCCACGAGGGTGTTGGGCGGACGGAGGGGACAGGAAGGGCAAACGAAGATAGGCGCCGAGGCCATGTCGCCAGCTGGTCGGCGTGCGCTCGCGGCCATCCTCGTTGGTGTCGGCGGGGGAAGTGGGCTTGCTGCCTTCCGGCGTCAGCCCGTTTGTCTTCGGTTGTCCGTCCCCCTCGTGCGCCCCCTCGCCCAGGTTCTCCTCACTGGGAAACATTTTCAGGCGGAGGCGGCGGCCGCTCTTGAAGCCCAGTTGACTCGCCGCAGCGCCGACCGCCCGCAAAGGTTCAAGGAGAAAGGACACCACGTCTAGCAACGGTGCGCAGCTCTCCCGCACGTCGCGTCCGTAGCGCATCCACATGCGCTCGCACACCGTCTGCAGCGTGAAGAGGTTCAAGATGCCCCGGCCCATCTTGAACAGACTGCGACCGTGCCGAATCGTGTTGTAGTTCTTCCATAAGCGCACGGCCCAGAGGTCGAGGAGCGGCGTCGACTCCGGCGAAAAAAGCGAGGGCGTCTTGAGAAGGCAAATCAGCAACTGCAGGCTGTACTGCGTGGTCTTGAACATCAAGTCTCGGCCGTCCGAGGCGGTCAGCACATACAACAGCGTCGACTTGGGTAAGTCATTCGGCACGAGCACGCCGGCGTCGCCGTCAAAGTAGCCCTCGACACGCACCTGCATGCGGTCCTCGTTTGCCTCGCCGCCCACTCCATTGCCACCCGCGTTGAGTCCAAGGGGTCTGCCATCTCAACGTCCCCGTCGCTGTTCTGACGGGGGAAGAAGACGGAGATGCGCTGGTCGCCAGTGGAGAGCGCGGGGCTGCCGGTGGCGCGGCCCAAGGAGGTGGACGTCCCCAACAGCTGGCTCAGCGAGTTTCCTCGGTGGACGCCCGGAAGCCCGCGGGCGTGCGCGACGACGGCGTCCCAAGCGACATCTCCGAAATGGAGTCGATGCTCTGAAAGCGGGCGTCGAAGCCCTGCATGGTCCGGCTGCCGACGGAGGGACTGGCGGGCAGCCCGGGGTCCATGGAGCCCCGCGGGAGCAGCGTGGGGAAGCCGCCCGTTGCGTCCCGTGCGGTGGGGCTCTTGTACACGGCCCCGCCACCGTACGCCACGTTGCCCGTCGAAGACAGCGCGCCGCCGCTCGCCTTGCGGACAAAAGGAAAGCCGCCGCCACCTCCACCACCACCTCCACTGCTCACTCCTGTGGGGCTCACAATGGTCGGGGAGAGCGTCGGGTTGCTTCGTTCTGAGAGGGCGGCGCTGCTGTTGGGGGAGGCAGTTACGCCAGGGCCGGCGGCAGCGGCAGTGGTGGTGGTGGGCGAGCGGCAGAGCACCTGCGGGAGGGGAACCGACGCGCCTTGAGCTGTGGGCCTCTGCCCTTTCCTTTGGCGTCGTCGCCATCCCTTCCTTTTCCTTTTCCACGACCCATACGGAGCTTGTGGTGGGTTGTTTTTTTGTTTTGTTTTGTAAAGTGTCTTTTGATGGGTGAAGGCGTATACAGCGTTTCGTTATTTGGGAAAAGAGAGATTCGCAAAGGGAGAAAAAAAAAGAAGGGAGGAAAAAAAAAAGGTGATAAAGAAGCAGAAAAGAAAAGAAAGAAAGAAATAGAGAAAACTGATGATCAACAATACGAATTATACAGCAAAACAAAACAATCAAAGAAAATAAAAAAGAAGAAGAAGAGGGTTTCAACGTGAACGGACAATAAAACAACAACAACAACTAGAAGAAGTGTTGTGTGCACTACAAAGCAAGCACGAACTTCACGAGCTTCCCGCGGACAAATAGGGAGGAAAAGGGGAAAAGAAAGAAAGAAAGAAAGAAAAAAAAGAAGTGAGGAGAAAGAGAAAGAACGAATGAATAGAAAGAAGAAAAAATAAAAGGGAGGGAGGAAGTGATCTACTCTCACAGACCACGCTCCTCTTCTTTTTCTTTTTTTTTTCTTCCTGTTGTTGTTGCCATTGCATTTCAACAAGGTTTCATTTCGACTTCAGTCAACGCCATGCAAAAACACACACAAAGAAGGAGGAAAGAGAGAAAAAAGAGGGGAAAAAAAAGGTATTGGCTTTGCTCCCCCTCTCCCTCCTTTTTTTGGTGAAAAGTCTCGAGCACTTGCCACGTCTCCTTTTTTTCCCCCACTTCCCGTTCAGCTGTGTCTCCTCCCGTGAGGGCTCGTGACTGCTGTGGTCCCACCTCCTCTCCTCCTCCTTCTTCTTCCATTTGGTGCGTTCGACCCCCATTCATAGACACCTTGGCGCTGTTGCTGTCAATTATTATTTTTTTTTTCGGTTGTTACAAATAGAAACGAAAAAAAAATGTGAACCTGGAGAAGTTCCAGTGAGAAAGAGAAGACAACTGTCAGTACCAGAGAAACAAGAGAGAGAGAGAAAGAAAACAACAAAAAGAACAAAAAGGAGGAGGAGGGGGAGGGGAAGAAAAAAGAAGTCCCCAATGCGTGGATTATGTTAAGGCGAATACGCGGCAACAACAAAGACAAAAAGAAAAAAAGAAGGCGAAGCACACACACAAAAAGCGTCTCTCCTTAGACGCTGGCAGCGGCGTAGACTCGACGGCGTTGGCCGCCTCGTGCGGCGCCGCTCGAGCTGTGAACCAGGTTCATAGGCAGGGAACTTTTCCTCGCGAACTCGATCGTCCTTGAGGCTGGCGGTGTAGAGCCAACTGAGACCAAAGCGCTCCTTGTCCACGTCGTCAAAGACCTGAGAGACGACCATGATCAGCGGGGCGGGCCGAGGAAGTCAAGGTAGAGTTTGAAGACGTTCTGCACATAAGACTTCGTGAAGGTCCAGTACTTGCTCCAGCGGCTCTCCGACTCGCCGTCCGCCTTGTTCTTTAGCATCATGGCTGCAGTGGTGCGGGAGGGTACACTTTAGAAATGGAAAACAATAACTACCACCACAACAACAACAGTTTCAAAAGAAACTGGATGAGAAAGAGAGCTTAAAAAAAAAAAAAAAAGAAAGGGAGGAGAAGAAGAGAAGTGATCCTTTGATAGCTAGCCGTTGACGCGCAAAAAAAAAAAAAGGAAAAGAAAAAAAAAATGCAAGAGGGAAGAAAGAGGGCAGGGCAGAGATATGAGACAGTGAGAGAGAGAAGAGAGAAAAGGATGATGGGTCTTTTTTGTAAAAGAAAGGAGCAGTGTCCTTCCTCCTGCGCATGCGAAGGACATTCATTGATTGACTTTCCTTTGTGCGTATTCCAAAACCAGTGGATGTTGCACGATTACTTCCTCCTCGTCTTCTTCTATACGTCAAGAACTTTTTTTTTTAAACCTTCGTTTGTTTGTTTATGTTCAACGACAAGGAAAGATCGAGACAGAGAAAAACAAAAAAAAAAAAGAGGCAGGTAAAAAAGGAGAAACGCTCAAGTGCAAATAGGGAGCACGAAGAAAGTACGAGAAGCAAAAAAAAAAAAAAACACCCGGTGCTGCAGCAGAGAGAAAGAGAGAGAAAAAAAAAAGTGCCAACAAGCACGGCATCTTTATTTTTTCTCTCTCTCTCTCTCGTTCTCTTACTTCCTCGTCTTCTTTCTCTCTTTCCAAGCACACACACACACACACACACACACGTGCCTGGACAACTGGACGGTTTCTTCGTTCCTTGTGCTGTTCTAATGCCACTCTGTTTCCCCTCTCTTTCTGTCTCTCTCTCTCTCACATATATTCTTTTTGTTCTCACATTTCTTTATGTTCTTTCTGTTGTTGCCTTGTACCTACCTACCTCTCTCTCTCTGCGTTAGTCGGCGTCGCTGTAGTTGGCCCTAACAAATCGGTGCACCTGCGATGGTGTGAACTCCGCGTCGTTGGTGGCGTAGAGCGTAATGAGCTCCGGTGGAATGTATTCCGTCACGGGCGAGTGGACAGTGAAGGATCGCCCGCCATCGGCGACGGCGGTGCAGCCGTAGGGCGAGGGCAGCACGTCCTCGGGGGAGCCATAAGTGCTCCACGGCATTTCCTGCGCCCCACTCCGCGCGATGCGCACGAGCCGCGTGCAGAGCTGATCGCTCGGATAGTACGGTGACATCTTCAGCGTCGTCGTCGCGCAGAGGACGGGCACCGCAAAGTGCTTTGCTGCGATGCAGACGACGTGAGTGCCGATGGGGGCGAGGAGGCCACCGTTCGCAAGGACAGACTCCGCACTGACGAGGACTTTGGTGCACATCGACATGACGGCGAAGGCGGAGGAGTCCGGGAGGGTCTTCACCAAAATCCCGAGGTCCGACAGCGACTGCGTCAGCACGCGAATGCGGTCACTCGGCGCCGGCGCGCCTTCGAGAAGGACGGCCTTGAAGCTGTGGCCCGCCCTCGCCGCCTCCAGCAGATAGCGGTAGAGGTGTTGCTGCACCCAATCGTCAGAATTGTGTCGGAGCCGTGCAGCTGGCGCGGCGCGCGGCGGCACAGTTCCTCGGACATGCCCTCAATCTCATTCTTCAGCTCCTCATGCCCTCGAGGGCGTCCTGGTAGAAGGATGGGCCCGCACGGGGAACTCAGACCCATCTCGGTCCTCCTGCGACTCGCTACGTTTACTCGGTGCACGCTTGAGGAACTGCTGGCCGGGAATATCCGCCGCCATGACGCTGCCCGCGCGGTGGAGCAGTGGGGAGCCCGCGAACTCCGTCATCGAGGCGGCGATGTCCGCGTTGCGCGCGCCGTGTCGAAGGCCACCACTCCGCACGACGTCCTCAGACAAAAGGGCTGACTGCCAGCAAGCGGACGGCGAGGCCCTTGACGATTCCCTGACGCCGTCAGCCCTTTCTTCAACACCGTCGAGCTGCTAACGGGGGAGCGGATGAAGCTGTTCAAGTTGCCGCTGCTGTTCGCGTCGCTCCCGGTGTCCTCCTCGGAGCCCAACTCATTGAGCATCACCTTCGCCTCCTCCTCGAGCTCCTTCTCCGTCGCCTTGTTTCTCTCGGCCGACTCACGCACGAGGGAGAGCACGCGGCGGGTCACGTTCATCAGCAGCAGCGTTGCAAACTGTGAGCGCAGGAGGGCGTCGCCGGTGCGACCAATCAAGAAGAGAAGACGCCGCACCTGCATCGTGGCCACCTCCATCGCGGGGCAGTTCGCGCGCAGCATCTGCACCGTGAGGCTGTCCGGTCGCTCCTCATG
>NW_026091708.1:0-8450 GCF_024586455.1 Bactrocera neohumeralis | reverse complement strand
CTTCTTCGGAAATGTTGTTCCCAAAGCTGGAATAGTTGCTTTGGCTTATTTCGTAGATTCTAGACTTCCGATTAGCCCCACAAAAAATAGTCTAAATCGCATGATCTTGGTGGCCAACTTACGGGTCCATTTCTTGAGATGAATTGTTCTCCGAAGTTTTCCCTCAAAATGGCCATAGAATCGCGAGCTGTTGTGGCATGTAGCGCCATCCTGTTGAAACCACATGAGTCAACATTTAAATGAAATTATCTTCAAAAGTAAATGTCATGAACCAATCTAACGTTTCAAATAAAGAACCGATGAGATTTTGCAAATTTTATGCGTTTTTTTAAAAAAAAATTATCAAGCTAGATAAAAAAATTGTTTTAAAGTCAGACCCCATGTCCTCTAGCTGAAATGTGAATTTTCTTTAATAGCTGACTTTATGCAATTATTCAAAAATTATAATTTTTTGTAAAATAATCTGTAAGTATCCTCAATTTAAAGTATTTTGATATCGAAGTGGGTGAAATAATTCCAAACTTTTTATCCCTTTTTATTATAGCTCGAGAAATTTTGGGGTCCCTTCTCTAAAAAGATATTTCGAGATATTCAGGTGTTTTCCAAAGCCCAAAATTTTTTTCTGCCCTTTCGCATGTCTAATGTCGCAACGCTCACTTTTTTTTTAAATTACATATTTTTCTATTTTTTAATTTCATTGGTTTTTTACTTTCCTTTATACAAGCATCCCCATCCTAATTAATATAAACAGAAATTTAAAAAAATTTTTTAAAAAACCCTTCTATGCAGGCTGTTGAGCCCGGGGTGACTTCTGTCCGCCCTCCTCCGTAAAGTTGTAACTTCAGAAAAAATTTAGATAACTTGGTATACGCGTTCCTTGGCAAAAAGTAAAAAGGATTTTGTTGAGGGGCATAATCGGACCACTCCCACGCCGAAAAAACGCCACTATTCGAAAGGTAAAAAGGAATAAATCATTAAATAACTACGTCAGAGACTTTAAAATTTCCCCCAAGATGGCATGAGGGTTTTTGGAGGCGGTAAAAATTGACGAGGGGAACGGCACCGCCCAGTTTTAGATGAAATCTCATCAGGCTTTTAAAAAAAAAATTTAAAATCTATTTAAAACTTTCTTTATCATAAAAAAAATTTTTAAAAAAAAATTAAAATTAAACTGCTCGGCTCCGGTACCAATATGGGATGGGGCCTATTTTGATTTTTGATAAAAAACGGTGTTTGGGAGATATAATTGAAATTAGAGAGAACCCTTTTCTTAAAGGGGAGTCTTTGGACAAAGGGGTTGAATCCAGTCAATACTTTCCATAGCCACCCATACCTGGGAAAAATTTTAAATTTCCCGGGAAACTTTATACCCTTTATCCGGCAATATTTATTATTTTTTTTTTTAAATGGTGCTTTCGGTGCTGGTAAAGGAAAAACTCCTTAGCCCTTAAAAAAGTTATTATTGAATCTAATAAATTTGCAAGGCAAATAATAAAGGAAAAAAATTTTTGGTTATACCCAACTTAGGCCTTTCCTTTTTTTGCCAATTATTATAAATTTTTGCATACAACAAAAAATCCATTTTTTAAAAACCCACACAGTCTTCTTAATAAATTTCCAACTCTTATTGGCCATTTTTATAATCGAATTTTCTAAAAAAAATCGCAACCTTGATTTTGGGGCGTATTTAGAAATAAAGTGGCGATTTTTTCCCAGAAACAATCTCGTAAGTTCGGCCCCTTAACCGCCAAAGCTTATTCGGAAAAAAGAAAAGGAGACGCTTAGAGAAGGAATAAAACTTTATAACACCTTCTCGAACTCTTCCCGGGGAACCCAAACACCATTCATCAAATATAAATTGTTGAGTTGTTTTGGAAAAAAACCAGAGGGACGCTCAAAAGATCTGAATATAAATAATTTAAACCCCGGTTTGTGGAACTTATCACGACATCCAAAATTTCCCTCCCCCACATGCTCATGAACTAATCACCCCCAACCAACTCTTCTGATTTATTAAACACATTTATTTAACTTAATTTTTTTTTATGGTCGACCCCCAAAACACTATGGAAAGGGGTATAGAAAAAAAGGGATAACCAGAAAAATTAATTTTTTTAAAGTTTTCAAAGTTTCTAAAATCTTTTTGAATCATTTTTAACCAATAAACGGGAAAACTCCCAAAATGGCAGGTACTTGATTTAGTAGTCATCACGGGGAATAATTTACAAGTACATTTTACACTTGAGAAGGTTTCAAAATAAAATAAAAGCGGTTAGCAAATATGTTTATATCTACACTAGTGCTATTTCATTTTAAGTACATTTATATGAAATTAACGTCTCGTATTTTGTATTCAATTAAAGTTTTAATGCCCATTTAATTGCTTTCCCACAAAAAATGATTTCAACTCTTGTAATGGAAAGGTCGTTGATGAAAAAATGAAAATTTTCTGGGGGGGAAAAGTACTTCACTATATGTCTTTGTAAGTGTCAGGCTTTACATGTCGGCCTTTCCCGGGCGAACAGTGCAAGCAGTTGGGTTTTTAGTTTTTTTATACTAGTTTTTTAGCCCCTGTTTATTTGGAACAAAGCGTAACTTTTTAAAGTTTTTTTCTACCGTTTGTTTTTGCCATATTCACTAAAATTTATGAAAATCAATTATGACCCTTTTACTGTCAATTCAGCTCAAAAAGTAAAAAAAAAATCCCACTCCAAATATCACCCATTTGGCAATTTGGGGTTTTTTAAAACACATGTATGTATTTTACGTCCAAAAGGTGCACATTTATTATGGCAAAAAAGATTTTTTACAAGGAAGATTTATGTAGTAAAAAAAAACAATTCAGCAGGGGTTCCGGAGCCCCAAAGTTTTCAAGGAAACTTTTGTGGCAAAATCACACCATCACATATCCAGGGAAATGTTCAAAAACACAATTACAAGGGCCCTTATCTTTATATACATACATACATATTACTTATACTGAATTATGCATATTGTTGTGATTAAAAAAACAAACACAAAATTAACAAATTTGGGAGCCCCACTCGCAAAAGGCAGCTTGGCCCATCCGTAATGGGATGAATTAGAAACGCATATGTTGTATTGTTTTTTATACTTGTAGTATAGGGAGCGCATGGACAGTCAGTTTTCCGTCTGCCGATCAAAACAAACTTTCCATTTTTCAGCAAACTCGGGGCGCTGCCTTTCTTTCTCTTTCTTTTCTTTAAAAGGGTATGTCGGTGTCAGCACCGTAGGATTTTCCTTTTTTGCATTTAGGTGTTTTGACTTTTAAAGGGTGAAAATTAAAATCTTTTTATTTTACTACATTTTGAATTTGAAAAGGGAAAAGTGTTAGAGTTAAAAAGAAAAATTTTGAACAAAAAAAAAAAAGTGCTGCCACCTAACACAAAATTTAATTTTTTGAAATTCCAAAAATTCTATTTTTTAGTTAAAAAAACATATAATTTAATGCAGATTAATTTTTTGAAAATTTTTGGGTTCACTTTAAAAAACCCAATTTTTTTTTTTATATGGGAAATTAGGTGAAACATCTTTAAAACCAAAATTAAATGCGTGGTAAAATTTTTGAAAATTTTTTTGTGGGTTCACCGCCATTTAAATGAAGTTTTTTTAAAAAAAATTTATTAACATAAATTTAAATTTTTTGAAAATTTTATCATTTGGGTTTTTTTGTCTAAAACAAAAAATTTTCATACATACATACATACATATATTTTATGATTAATTTTCCGGGAAAAAAAAATTTGATTTGAGCAAACCCAAATTGGGTTTAATTTTAAAGAATTTGGGGATTAAAACAGTCTTATCCAAAAACATGTGAGGCAAATTTACAATTTCTTTTATGGAGTTGCCACCTGTACTGGAACACAATTATTTAAAATCAATATATATAAAATTGGTTAATAACACCAATTAAAACGATTAAGATTTCTAAAATTTGTGTGTTGAAAAAGTTTTTTGACAAAAAAAAATTATTTTATGGAGTTGCCACGTGTTTCAAAATAAAATTTAATTAAAATTTTGAATGAAAAAAGTTTAATAACAACTTTAACTTTATTAATTTAAAAAAATTAATTAACTGGAATGGGGTTGCCATATTTTCGAAATTTTTACGTATAATATTAAGTGAAATTCACAGAAAGTCGTGAATTACTTACAAATATTTAAGAAATTACATTAAAATTATATGATGTTGCCACCTATTTTTATTTTTATTATTATTAGTTATTATTCATTATAATTGAAATTACAATAAATTTGAAAAAAAAACTCTAGCAACTACGGCTATCGTTACCACCTGATTTTATCTAAATTTTTAAATTTCTGTTATATAATATAAAAACAAAAGCAACTAGGTCCGCAAATTTCAACTCCAGGTGTAAATTTCTTATAAAAGCAGCTCTTAAGGGTAGTTTAGAATATTATTATTGATAAAAAAATGTTTACACAAAAATTTTATCAAAAATCATTTTAAAAATAATATTTTTCCTTTATTATAGCAGTGTTTTTTACAACACTTTATATGTGTAGTATTTCCCTAATATATATTTTAAACACACTTCTTTATTCCATATAATTGAGTATCAGAAACCAAATAGCACATTTAACATTCACAGTTGATGAACTATCCTGATTGCAACGTTGGCACTCCTCATCTTTTTTTACGCTGCTGCACACTGATGACAGACAACAAGTTGATTGCCGTTGCAACAACTTCGTGGCTCCAGCTTTACTTGTTTTCCCGTCGTCGTCAATGCGCAAAGGAGCAAGGAAATAGATATATACATATGTGTACATATGTACATATGTATGTACTTTTTATTAATTCACGCTCGTTGACTTTGACTCACTTTGAGCAATTTCACACCGTACAGGTAACTGGCAGCGAACGCACATGCAATCGCCATGATTATTTTCTCTTCAATTTCCTTTTTGTTTTCGCATATTTCATGATTTGTTGATTGTTGACGATAATGGCGCCGTTTGATTGTCATTTTCTTGCATTGAATCCATATATTTTGATGCATGTGTTTTCTACTATTGCATCTTCATTTTATATCCTGCTGCAATTGTTACGCATTGGAAAACGAATGTGGGAGAAGAGTGAAGTGCAAATATTAATAATGGAATTGTTTTGTTGTGGTATTGTTATGATTTACTTTTGCACTTTCAACAAATTGACGGGTACCAATCAATTTTGCACTTAGAGGGAGTATCAACATACAAAAATTATGGAAGCCTTAGAAGTTTTCAAAGAGGTGATTTTGAAATACCCTTATCGGAGGATAATATGCATGGAAACATATTTGCATATATGTATATAACAGCTAATTATTTCGAGAAATTATGTTCCTATAATAGTAAGCTTCTATATGAATTACCTAATATTACCTGTTATTATATCATGTTAGACGAAATGTTAAGTAGTTAAGAAATAATTGTTTCTGTAGCTTACTATACATATGTAGAAAATATTGACAAAGTGAACATTTCATATTCGTAATATTATAAGAAAACAATTCAAAGACCGAGGATGAGTTATTAATCTCTGATTAGTATATCAAGCACGGCCTCACCAGTCAATCTTGAACTCTATGATGTATATGATGTTTATATATTTTAATACCCTGAATAGGGTACATTAAGTTTGCCACGAAGTTTGCGACACCTAGAAGGAAGCGTCGGAGACCATATAAAGTATATATATAAATGATCAATATGTTGAGCTGAGTCGATTTAGCCATGTCCGTCTGTCTGTCTGCCCGTCTTTATATATACGATATCGTTTTGAAATTTTGCAAACGTCATTTTCTCTTCAAGAAGCTGCTCATTTGTCGGAACTGCCGCTATCGGACCACTATAATATTAGGTTGTCAAAAAAGTCTTGCGGTATTTTCACTAGTTGGCGCTGAAAGCGCGTAGTTCTAGTTTTATTCGTCGCATCGGGTCATGCTATACTTTTTTGGAAAGCTCATTTCACGCGCTAATATGTGTTTGATTGATTGTCGTTTCTTTTAAGTCGTTCGTGAGTTATAGCGTCGCAAACATGGAGCAAAATGAAGAGAAAATACGGCATATTTTACAGTACTACTAGGATAAAGGCAAAAATGCATCTCAAGCCGCCAATAAATTTGTGCAGTTTATGGACCTGATACAGTTTCCATATCCACCGCACAACCGGTTTCAACGTTTTCGTTCTGGTAGAGGTGGTTTAGAAGATGCGCCATTGCCCGGAAGGACTGTCGTCGAAATGCGATAAAACGCCGAATTGGTCGAAAGAGACCGGCATAGCAGCTGTAGCATCGGTCAAGAGCTGGGCAAGAGTCATCAAAAAATTCATTTCAATTTCAATAAAAAAATTCAATAAATCGATACCGAAGACTTTTTTGATAAACCATTATATAGCTGCCATACAAACCGAACGATCGGAAACAAGTTCTTGTATGGAAAACTATCACATTTGACAAAGTATCTTCACGGAATTTGGTACAGATTATTTTCTTAGGCAACATTGGAATCTTCAAAGAAATTGGTCAGATCGGTTATCTATAGCATATAGCTGCCATACAAACTGAGTGATCGGAATCAAATGCTTGCATGGGGAACTTCCTCATTTGAAGATATTCCTTCACGAAATTTGGTATGAGATATTGTTCACAGAAATAATGTAATATGGGAAGAAATTGTTCAGATCGGCTCCCTAAAGCATATAGCTGCCATACAAACCGAACGATCGGAATCAAGGGCTTGTATGGAAAACTTTTGCATTTGATGTGGTATCTTCACAAAATTTAATGGGTTACTGCTTAAGGTAATAATATAATATCCGAAAAAATTGTTCAGATTGGATTACTATAGCATATAGCTTCCATAGAAACTGAGCACATAGTTACTAAAAGAAATGCACCTGTGCAGGGTATATTAGCTTCGGCGCAGCCGAAGTTAACCTTTTTTCTTGTTCTTTGAACTTTTGAATATCTGAACTATTCGGAAAAGAACGTAACTTCAAATTTTAAATTCTATGTATGTTGTCAAATTGCCTTTTATTTTTCCGAAGAAAAATATTTTAATTATTTCCTTCAAAGACACAGCTGTGACTTTCATTTTATAAAACATTATAAATATTAACCAGATACCTATCTTTATTAAACAAAACTTTCCTAGATATTAAAACTTTTCAGATATTGTCGATTCTGTATTAGTTATTGCAGTTAAATATAACATTTTAAAATACTTTTCGTATTTAATATATCCTAGGTTCAAAAGATTACTCATTTGAAAAAAATTTAATGATGAACCTGAACTAACTTTAGTTTTTTTACCTGGGTTTCAGTTGATAACTCTTTTATCATCTGTACACTGAATCATATCCAAAGTGTAGAAATAAAAGGGAGATGAGTTAACCTGCTGGGCTACTGAAGACATAATTTCCATAGCTGCCCCAGACCACTCAACTCCTCAAGAGTTGTTTGAAGCAGTGAACCCTTTGGACACCTAGCGCAAAGGTATGTTTGGAATATTGATAATATAATATAAGAACTCACCTTCAAAAATTGGAAGAGGAAATCGGCCTAATAAGGACCTGCCTCGATCCGGCACTATGGTCTTCTACAACCACTAAAACCATTGTTTTGAATGGTTTGCTCAAACATTCAGTAAATTAGAAGTGAATAATTTTGGTCACTTCTCCAAGATTATATAGATTTTATTTTCTAGTAATATAAATTTGTGTTTTAAGACCTTGAGGTAAGCTTTTTCTTTGTCCTGTATCCTCAGGAAAACAAAATATTTATATAGCCCGAATGGCCAATAATACTGTTGAGAATCAAAGTTCCACTTTTTGGCTAAGGCTGAGAAATTCTCAGATCCATCATTGAAACGGCCAGAATTTGGTATATGAAACAAAAGAGAAGGTTAGAATTTCTGAACAACAGGTAATGAAATTATTTTTTTTTGAAAAATTAAGCACTTATTATTCGAACCTATTTATTTATTCTTTAGAAATACTAAACCTTTAAGAGAAACAAATTGGGCTCAAATTCTGCGATTCGAGTCACACTAATATTGCGCTCTTTCAAGCGTAAAAATTAATCCGATATAGCTTTTAGCCAGATAATTTACATTGTTTTATTCCTTGTAGCTCAAGGATATGGTCGCGCTTAAATATGCATTCATTTTTAAACAGCTTTTATCGATTTTAATAGCTGATTTGCATGAACACATTGCTTAAAGCTTAGATTCCAGCATTGCCTTTCTTTACTGGAGCTTACGTAGGCGCTTCGTCAAATATCAATGGCAGTGTCCCCTCAGCATTAATGTACTACATATGTATACACATACAACCTCAAACAACTATTGCTGAAGCTAAAGCAGATTAAAGACTTACAACGGCAAAAGCCTTATTAATAACTCAATCCGCCGAAAACCCG
>NW_026091707.1:0-8432 GCF_024586455.1 Bactrocera neohumeralis | reverse complement strand
CATTGGCCAGTGGTGAATTCACCCCATGGGGTACATTTGGCAGTGGCGAATCATACCCATGGGGCAGAATCGCCGGCGAAACCATCCCAACCCACCAACAGTCTGGCGAATGAGCCCCAGGAGGAACCTCTTGAACTAATTTAAACAGTTTTGGCACTTTTAATAAATTAACTAAAACAAGCACTGGCAATATTTTGTCACTAATGTCAATAGCACACATCTTTTTTAAATCACAAAAACTGAAAAAGTTATTACAAAAAATACTTACAACCAAATATTTTCGCGATAGTCTGTAAAACGTAAAACCTCGTCCGTCCTCGAGCACATGTATAATGAAACTACCAAAGAGTGAGAGGTGGAAGATCATCGATAAATGCACAAAATATCGTTTTTCGATTATCAATAGTGAACAATTGGGTGCCCAACTAACTGGGAATCACACACCTCTGTATTTAAGTTTATGAGTCACTTAAACTCGCGATTGATGTTATTAAATAAAACGCATTCTTTTATCTAATAGGAAAAACGTTATAATTTATTTTTAACACAAATCCGGGTTACAATACATGCCAAACTTAATTAAATGAAATAAGTGCGGGATCGATGCGAAATGAAGAAATGTTGAAATAGGAAGGATCATGGCTGATCCAAAGTAATGTAGAGCGTTTTGAACGTTGTATCGAGAAAATTGTATGTATAAACTTCTGAGGCTATGAGGAGCTTAGGCCCGTAGACGATTCTAACGTATCTGCCCGGGTGTGTATAACGAATTGTGTGTTTAAATGTGTCTGCTTTCTGGTTTTTCATCCTTTTTGATAAGTTTGTTGGTGTATAGGCATGGTGAGTTGTGTTGTCGTGTTCTCAGCTGTGGTGAAATAAACTGTCTTATTAGGGTGCGCTAGTTTTTCCCGGGTAGAGTGGGTGGACGCTTAACTCATTTAAACAAATAGCTTATTTAATTTTGAAGATAATTGGTGGTGGCATATGTGCCCCACTGGCGAATGCTCCCCCTTCTACCCTACATCTCTTGGAATTGCTACTCCAGCTGGTACCACCAGCCTCTAGAAACTTCAGGAATCTTAAGCCCTCAAAAGTGCTTAAAAGCTTGAGGTTGAGATATATACGAAAGCCTTAAAGTTTTGAAAGCTCCAGAAAGGGATATCATATTCTCCTAAGCCCTGAAGCTTACAAATATGCGGCTTCTATTTAAACGCCACATTAGCGGCGATTTTAAAATTAATTTCTAATAAGATGTTTTGAAATTTATTTTTAAAAATTCTACTCATCGTAAAGCAAAAAAATCTGATTAAAAGGGAACATGCTAAAGGAGATATTACAATTTACTAGCATTTGTGATAAATTAAAAAATAAGTTCCATAAGATGGGGAAAAGATAGTTAGAGTATTCAATTTAAATTCGGCGATTTCTACGTTGAGTGAAATTATTCAACAAAGTATTTCCATTAAGTTTTGTATGCTGAATCAAATTTTTCACGCCGAAGCGTTCAGAATGTTGGAAAAGGCCTTCGCTAATGATTGTTTGTCGTGAGCATGTGTTTTTGCTTGTTACAAATTATTCAAAGAGTCTCGAGAACGCGTTGACGACGAACCACGTCCAGGACGGTAATCAACATCAACTGAGGATCAACACGTCAATAAAATAAATGAGTTGGTACTTGAGAATCAGCGATTAACAGCCAGTGATCTTACTGGAGGATGGGGCGGGGAAAGTTTTCTGAGCACCATTCACTTGTGAACGTCCAGAAACGATTCTTTGGGAAGGCAAAAGACACTCGTTTGAAGTCGAGCTAAAGTGAGAAGCCGAGTCATCCCTCCCCAGGATTGTGCGCTGGGGTTGAGACCCGCCACGTAAAAAACGCTCCCAATGAAAGGACCAAAGCAGCATCAGTATTCGAAAGTATTCGACGCAGTTCCTGTCGGGGGAAAGCAAAGGAAAAGGAAGACCCCCACTCCGTTGGAAAGACCAAATCTTTTTCGCATTGTTGGAACGTCGGAAGGATTAGTGAAAACCATTTTGAAAGTTCATTTGAGTCTCAGGAAAGTGAAAGTATCATTGGTTCCAAAATCACTAAATTTTTTCGGAAAACACCTTCGCGTTAACGCCTGTGAAACAATGCTTTCCGACTACTACGATGTCATGAAACGAATTACTTACTGCCGGGAAACAGTGGATCAATCGACCAAATATCGTAGAGCCGAAGCCGAAAAAAACGACAGAGTAGTTCAAAAATCAAGATTATTTTCACAGTTTTCTTCGATTATCGAGGTGTGTTCCACTCCAAATTCCATCCGACCGGCCAAACTGTCAACAAGATATACTCTTTTAGTTTTATGCGTCGTTTGTGGAAGATATTCTTAAAAAGACGGCAGAATTATGGGACGATAACTGTTGGTTTTTGCACCACGATAATGCAGCGTTGCATACTGTATTGACTTTTCGTGAGTTTTTCGCCAAATTTTCAACCAATATCGTGCCGCAACCACCGTATTAATCTGATTTAGCTCCGTGTGACATCTAGTTATTCAGCAAACGACCGCTCCGGGGAAACCGCTTTGAGTCAATTGAAGACATTAAACGTAAATCGCTGTTTCAAGAATTGGAAAAACGTTGACAAAAGTGTGTTGTTGCCAAAAGAGATGATTTCGACAGGGACGACCTAGTTTATGAAAAATAAAATAAAAATTTAAAAACAGGCTTACCATTTTTTGCTCATAATATTAAGTAAAAAGTACAAATTCTTAAGAAGCTGTTTAGCATATGCCTTTATTAGAGTTTCAACACTTTAACACCTTTGCAACCTTTACAGTCTTCAGTCACCATTGGCACAATAGGTGGCTCCATTTCCTTTGCTTCGGCCTTATCCCAGTAATATTCCTGAAGAATGGATGCGTGGTAACCTCAGAGCGCGCATAGCGTCCGGAACCTAAACGATTGTTTGGTTTCTTAGCGAAGAACTACTATCGTGAGCGAATTTTTCTAGTGTTTTTATGTTAAAATTACTCACGCTAGTTAGCACATCCATAGCCTCTTGTGAGAAGTGTTTCGGAAATACTGCTTTCTTTTCTTTGATATTTTTGAACGTGTTCTGGTGGAATCACGTTCTTCAATACCTTCCTCACTCAAACCGTATTCGGCAAGTTTTACGTGTCCCTCACTATCCAACAGCACATTATGCAGCTTGAGATCGCTATAAGCTAAATAAAGGTTGAAAAATAAATTTCAATTGATTAAAAACAAATTCAAAGCTCTTACAAAGCTACAGATCCCTTAAAACGTCCATAGATCTGCATGTGATACATAAGATCACCGCCTTTACAATACTCCATAGCGAAGAACAAGCGATCCTTCAACACAAAGCATTAACCTCAAAAACACACAGAGCAAACAGAGCCCACTTACCATGGTTTGAAAGCACGAGTGTAGTGAGACCAAAAATGGTGGTTTACCTGATAGCGCCAACACCTGCTTTTCAGTCATAGACAATTCCATATCATTTGTTCATATTATGATATCATTAAGTATCAGTTTCACCGGATAGAGTTTATCAGTACGCTTTGGAAATTCTGCTTAAAATTCTTATAATGGCACGCTGGTCACACGAAAGTACAGTATGCTCGAAAAAAACGCACCGCAACAATACACACACACATCAAACGACGTTGAAGCTGGTTAATGCTTGATTTCCTGCTTTACTTGCTTGCTTCTGATAAAACAATATAATATTCTCGGATACGCTATATCCCGCTCTCTCCCCAGCTTTCGGTTTTCTTTCCCTGGTTGTGTCCTTTCAATTCCTAGTACTTTGGGTGTGTGTGTGTGTTTGTGTGCGGAGTTTCAGTGCCTTTAAACGGGCACCGCATAGTCCGGATTCACGTAGGAGAAGCCCACAAACTCAGTTTGATCCAAATTCATCATAAATACTTTATCCGTTGGAGTCAGATCTGTTTTCTCCGAAGTGAATTGCTTATCGAAATTCGAGACATCTTTGCGATGTTTCTGTGTGTTATTTGAGCGCAATAAGAGAAAATTGGCGATTATGAAATTATGAATGAATTAAAGTTCTGAAACTTTTTTCTTTGTTTTTGCCCTTACTTACAATTTTCGGTTTAAAAGGCGGTTGCACTTCACGATTATCGATTTTCTCCCAATCGATTCGTCGGAAGAACGGATGTATACGCACATCCGCTTCGCCGGTGGTCCCACACCCGAGACGTTTATTCGGTTGCTTGGTGAGGAACTGCAATAAGAACCGAAATGTAAAAGGTGAATTTAATTAGTTTTCAATAAATAAAATATACAGATTAATTATTATTATATGGATGATGACGTTTGGGGTCCACTGTATTTTTTCATGTCATATTAGTCCAATTTTTTTTAATTAACTCAAGAAAGAGGTTATTTGATAGAGGAAGCGTTATATTTTGATATGCTTCGCATCTTTCCAAACAGATGTTTCATTGTACTTTTATAGTGATGTGGACTCTTTTTTTTATGGTGAAGCAAGGGTTAAACTAAAAATTTATTGCTCCTTGGTTCTACTTTCTTTCTTGTCACACGAATTTTGCCAGTCATTGTAAAATTATTTACATCTGCAAGTGTAAATAGTGTATTTATGACAAGACGAAACTTTTCTTAAACAATTATATACCATTTGAAGGATGCTTGGAGCTCTAAATATTCATAATATAATATATGTTATTTGCAGGAATCCAAATCCTATCTTATTCATACACCCCAGAACGGTCTTAAGCGACTGTAAGGTATATGCTGTCTATGGAATAAGTTATGGACTCGAATTCCGCTGAAGTAAACTTAAATATTACAAGGAAAAAACGATTTTCTACTCGACTTGCAGTTCTGCTCTCTGAGAGCACTCAATCCATTTCATTTCAAGCATTTAAGCTCCTTACGTACGGCTGCTAACGAAACCATTTGTTTTCGGAAAAAGCAAAAAACAGCTGGTACGATGAGGAGAGCCGTGTCGCTGTGGACAGAAAACAGACTGCCTATCTCGCAACGTTACAATCGACCAAAATTCGTGTGGGATGGGATAGATATCGAGAGTTGAAGAGAGAAGACACATCTGCAGACAAAATAGAGAGAGGCCGAAATGAAGTCGTAGATAATTTCGTTTATCTTGGAACCAGCATTAACAACGGCAGCCTCGAAATCCAACGCTTAATAACTCTTGCCAATAGCTGGTACTTCGAACTAAGTAGGCAATTGAGAAGTAAAGTCCTCTTACGACGAACAAAGACCAAACTCTATTAGCCACTCATTTTTCACATCCTGTTATATGGTGCAGAGGAATGGACGATGACAGCATCTGAGGAGTCGACGTTACGAGTTTTCGAGAGAAAGGTTCGGCCAGAGATTAATGGTCCGCATTGGCTACGGCGAATATCGCATTCGATGGAACGATACGAGATACACGACGACATTGACATAGTTCAGCGAATTAAAAGACAGCATCTACGCTGGCCAGGTCATGTCGTCCGAATGGATGAAAACGCTCCAGATCTAAAAGTATTCGACGCAGAGGAAGACCTTCACCGCGTAGAAGAGATCTTCTTCTTCTTCTTAATTGGCGTAGACACCGCTTACGCGATTATAGCCGAGTTAACAACAGCGCGCCAGTCGTTTCTTCTTTTCGCTGCGTGGCGCCAATTGGATATTCCAAGCGAAGCCAGGTCCTTCTCCACTTGGTCCTTCCAACGGAGTGGAGGTCTTCCTCTTCCTCAGCTTCCCCCGGCGGGTACTGCGTCGAATACTTTCAGCTGGAGTGTTTTCATCCATCCGCCACATGACCTAGCCAGCGTAGCCGCTGTCTTTTAATTCGCTGAACTATGTCAATGTCGTCATATATCTCGTACAGCTCATCGTTCCATCGGATGCGATATTCGCCGTGGCCAACGCGCAAAGGACCAGAAATCTTTCGCAGAACTTTTCTCTCGAAAACTCGCAACGTCGACTCATCAGTTGTTGACATCGTCCAAGCCTCTGCACCATATAGCAGGACGGGAATTATGAGTGACTTATAGAGTTTGGCTTTTGTTCGTCGAGAGAGGACTTTGCTTCTCAATTGCCTACTCAGTCCGAAGTAGCACCTGTTGGCAAGAGCAATCCTGCGCTGGATTTCCAGGCTGACATTGTTGGTGGTGTTAATATTTCGTCTTGCCCTCGTTCACTGCCAGACCCATTTGTTTTGCTTCCTTGTATAGTCTGGAGAAAGCAGAACTAACGGCGCGGGTGTTAAGGCCGATGATATCAATATCATCAGCATACGCCAGCAGCTGTACACTCTTATAAAAGATGGTACCTTCTCTACTAAGTTCTGCAGCTCGAACTATTTTCTCCAGAAGCAGGTTGAAGAAGTCGCACGATAGGGAGTCGCCTTGACTGAAACCTCGTTTGGTATCGAACGGCTCGGAGAGGTCCTTCCCAATTCTGACGGAGCTCTTCGTGTTGCTCAACGTCAGTTTACACAGCCGTATTAGTTTTGCGGGGATACCAAATTCAGACATCGCGGCATAGAGGCAGTTCCTTTTCGTGCTGCCGAAAGCAGCTTTGAAATCGACGAAGAGGTGGTGTGTGTCGATTCTCCGTTCACGGGTCTTTTCCAAGATTTGGCGCATGATGAATATCTGGTCGGTTGTTGATTTGCCAGGTCTAAAGCCACACTGATAAGGTCCAATCAGTTTGTTGACGGTGGGCTTAATCTTTCACACAATACGCTCGATAGAACCTTATATGCGATGTTGAGGAGGCTAATCCCGCGGTAGTTGGCGCAGATTGTGGGGTCTCCTTTTTATGGATTGGGCATAGCACACTTAAATTCCAATCGTTGGGCATGCTTTCGTCCGACCATATTTTACAAAGAAGCTGATGCATGCACCTTCCTTATGGTCGGACAATGGAACTTTGTTGTCCGCTCCATCGTTATTGATTGGGGAATCGGGTTCTCCTTCTCCTGGTGTTGTGCGTTCACTGCCATTCAGCAGGCTGGAGAAGTGCTCCCTCAATAATTTAAGTATGCTCTGAGCATCAGTGACTAGATCACCTTTGGGGGTTCTACAAGAGTATGCTCCGGTCTTGAAACCTTCTGTAAGCTGCCACATTTTTTCGTAGAATTTTCGAGCATTACCCCTGTCGGCCAGCTTATCAAGCTCTTCGTACTCACGCATTTCGGCCTCTTTCTTCTTCTGTCTACAAACGCGTCTCGCTTCCTTCTTCAACTCTCGGTATCTATCCCATCCCGCACGTGTAGTGGTCGATCGTAACGTTGCGAGGTAGGCAGCCTATTTTCTCTCCGCTGCGACACGGCACTCCTCGTCGTACCAGCTGTTCTTTTGCACTTTCCGAAAACCAATGGTTTCGGTTGCAGCTGTACGTAAGGAGTTTGAAATGCCGTCCCACAGTTCCCTTATGCCGAGTTGTTGACGAGTGCCTACTCGTCTCTGTCCTTGTCCCGTCCATCGCATTTCTTGGACGGCGGTGATGTCAGCCTTTATTTTCGCGAGGACATCAACCAGCTGGGCAGCGGCACCTTCCCAATTAAGGGACCGGACATTCCAGGTGCATGCCCTCAAATCGTAGTCCTTATTTCGTTTGCCATGGTCGTCATCAAAAGGGGGGTCTCTCATCTGAGGCTGATTGCTACTTTTCATTGGTAAGATTTTTTACGTGGCGGGTCCCAAACCCAGCGCATAACCCTATGTAGGGAATGTTTCGCATTCTCACTTTAGCTCGCCTTCAAACGGATGTTCTTAGGCTACCCAGAGGATACTTGGTCAAAGACCGGAAGTAGTGAGCTGCTTGAGTCATATGTAAAAGAATCGTTTTTAGCCACTCCCAAGTGAATGGCGATCAGAGAACTTTCCTCACTTGCGTGAACTTCTGCATATGACTCCATCCTCCTTATGTTAGTTTACAAAAAAATGAATCAAAAAGCATTTCGTGCCAGTTAATAAAGCATTGGTTGGATTCATTGTGATATTAAATATATCTGACGGGTTCGTCCTAAAAAAACTAGCTGCCTGGTTCAGGAGCAAAATCAGTATAACCCATATACTAAGCATGTATGGATATGTAAATCTTTACATATTTCTTTCTATTTTTGAATTACTAAAATTTTCAAATGAATCTTACATGAATTTTGAACAAATCCATATGATTTGTAATTTAATTTTTGTATTTATGAATTGTATTGAATTTTGACAAAAAGAGATTCAGAGAATTATATGTTCTTACCCTGATTCTAAGCTACCTCCCTACCAATTTTCAATTGTATTGAATTTTAACATAAAGAGATAAAAACGGTTTAGCCGTTCTTGAGTTATAAATGATTTCTGGCACATATGTACGCGTAAATCCACGATTCATCAATTGGCAGGACGTGTTTTAGACGTATG
>NW_026091706.1:0-6535 GCF_024586455.1 Bactrocera neohumeralis | reverse complement strand
TTCCCATTTTTAAGCCGTTTACGTTGCTTAAATTTTATGTCCAAAAATCTTTTCACCTTTGATTGGGGTTTCCAAATCACTGTCGTATTCCCCACCAGGGAATTCTAGCAACCCCAAAACAAAAAGGGTAATTGAAAAATTTTTGGTTAATTTTCCAACTTATATGTAATTTTTAAAAAAATGATTCCCATTAAATTTGGGAAATTGTCCAAAAATTGTCTTATCTTTGACAACTCTTGACCTCCAATAAAACAAACGAAATAAATATTAAAAGTTCTTTTTTCCTTGATATGTTTTAATAAATGTAAAAAACTTTTGAAAAAGATTAAAAAATGTTCCAAATCCTGTCGTATTACAGAAAATCTTAAAACCCCAATAACATCCGATTTGAAAAAATTTTGGGGTTATTTTTCCCTATAAATGTTGTTTAAAGTGATGTATCAAAACAAAATTCTACAACAATTTGGGATTTTTAAATTTGTTCCAAACTTTGCTTTTTTTGACACCTCTGAAACCCCCAAAACATAAAAAGGGGTTATAGAACAACTCTGTGACAACTCCAATAGCATCAAAACTGCTAATTTGCATAAATATGTAAAGTTCATATTTTTACGCATCTTGATATCGATTGCATAATATGTATGTACATCTTAATTTAAGATTGTAAATTTGTTCCAAATACACTGTCGCTATTGCTATAGAACAACTCTATGACAACTCCAATAACATCAAAACGGCTAATTTGCATAAATATGTAAAGTTCATATTTTTACGCATCTTGATATCGATTGCATAATATATATGTACCAAAAAATCAATTTTACACCTTAATTTAAGATTTCAAAGTTGTTCCAAATACACTGTCGCTATTGCTATAGAACAACTCTGTGACAACTCCAATAACATCAAAACGGCTAATTTGCATAAATATGTAAAGTTCATATTTTGCATCTTGATATCGATTGCATAATATGTGTATCTGCTGTCTAAAAATCAATTCTACATCTGTTTAGGATTGTTAAATTATTCCCAAATACATTGTCGCTGTTTGCTATAGAACAACTCTATAAACCGCTCAATAATTTCAAAACAGCTGGTATGCATAAATATGTAAAGTTCGTATTTTAACGCATCTTGATATCGATTGCATATGGTATGTATCAAAAATCAATTCATCTTAATATAAGATTGTAAATTGTTCCTAATACACTGTTGCTGCATAGCTGTGTTTATCTATGATAACCTAAACTAACATCAAAACGTGCAGGGGCCAACAAATACTGTAAAGTTTATATTTTTACGCATCTTAATATCGATTGCTTAATGTGTGTGTATCAAAAAATCGATTCTACACCTTAATATAAGATTGCTAAATTGCTCCAAATACACTGTCGCTCTGCTTATACGACAACTCTATGACAACTCAATATCAAAACGGCTAATTGCATAAATATATGTGAAGTTCATATTTTGCATCTTGAAGTATCGATTGCAAAATATGTATATCAAAAAATCGTTCCACATCTTAATTTGAAGTGTAAAGTTACGTTCCAAATACTGTGTCGCTATTGTAAGCTATGCGACAACTCTATGACAACTCCAATAACATCAAAACGGCTAGTTAGCATAAATATGTAAAGTTCAAATTTTTACGCATCTTGATATCGATTGCATAATATGTATGTACCAGAAAATCAATTCTACACCTTAATTTAAGATTGTAAAGTTGTTCCAAATACATTGTCGTTATTGCTATAGAACCACTCTGTGACAACTCCAATAAATCAAAACGGCTAATTTGCATAAATATGTAAACTTCATATTCTTACGCATCTTAATATCGATTGCTTAATATGTATGTATCAAAAAATCGATTCTGCACCTTAATATAAGATTCTGAAATTACTCCAAATACACTGTCGTTATGGCTATACGACAACTCTATGACAACTCCAATAACATCAAACCGGCTAGTAACAGAAATATGTAAAGTTCATATTTTTACGCAACTTGATAATGATTGCTTAATGTGGTATGTATCAAAAAATCAATTCTACACCTTAATTTAGGATTTTTAAATTGTTCCAAATACACTGTCGCTATTACTATAGAACAACTCTATGACAACTCCAATAACATCAAAACGGCTAGTTAGCATAAATATGTAAAGTTCATATTTTTGCGCTTCTTGATATCGATTGCATAATGTGTGTATGTATCAAAAAATCGATTCTACACCTTAATTTAAGATTGTTAAATTGTTCCAAATACACTGTCGCTATTGCTATACGACAACTCTATGACAACTCCAATAACATCAAAACGGCTAATTAGCATAAATATGTAAAGTTCATATTTTTACGCATCTTGATATCGATTGCATAATGTGTATGTATCAAAAATTCAATTCTACACCTTAATTTAAGATTGTTAAATTGTTTCAAATACATTGTCGCTATTGCTATAGGACAACTCTATGACAACTCCAATAACATCAAAACGGCTAATTTGCATCAATATGTAAAGTTCATATTTTTACGCAACTTGATATCGATTGCTTAATGTGTATGTATCAAAAAATCAATTCTACAGCTTAATTTAAGATTGCAAAGTTTTTCCAAATGCACTGTCGCTATTGCTATAGAACAACTCTATGACAACTCCATATTTTTTACGCATCTTGATATCGATTGCATAATGGTGTATGTATCAAAAATCAATTCAATCCCTAACGTAAGATTGTGAAATTGCGTTACACTGTTGCTATGGCTATGGGACAACTCTATGACAACTCCAATAACATCAAAACGGCTAATTTGCATAAATATGTAAAGTTCATATTTTACGCAACTTGATATCGATTGATTAATGTGTATGTACCAAAAAATCGATTCTACACCTTAATATAAGGTTATGAAATTGCTCTAAATACACTGTCGTTATTGCTATACGACAACTCTCTGACAACTAGAATAGCATCAAAACGGCTAATTTGCATAAATATGTAAAGTTCATATTTTTACGCATCTTGATATCGATTGCTTAATATGTATATGTATAAAAAAATCAATTCTACACCTTAATTTAGATTGTAAATTGTTCCAAATACACTGTCGCTATTGCTATAGACAACTCTATGACAACTCAATAACATCAAAACGGCTAATTAGCATAAATATGTAAAGTTCATATTTTACGCAACCCTGATATCGATTGCTTATGGCATATGTACCAAAAATCGATTCTACACCTTAATTTAGGATTGTAAAATTGTTGCAAACACACAGTCGTTATTGCTATACGACAACTCTATGACAACTCCAATAACATCAAAAAGCTAATTAGCATAAATATGTAAAGTTCATATTTTTGCGCAACTTGATATCGACTGCTAAATATGTATGTACCAAGAAATCGATTCTACACCTTAATATAAGATTGTGAAATTGCTCAAAATACACTGTCGCTATGGCTATACGACAACTCTATGACAACTCCAATAACATCAAAACGGCGAATTTGCATATATATGTAAAGTTCATATTTGTACGCATCTTGATATCGATTGCTTAATATGTGCATATGTACTAAAAAATCATTCTACACCTTAATTTAAGATTGAAAATTGTTCCAAATACACTGTCGTATGACAACTCTATGACAACTCAATAACATCAAAACGGCTAATTTGAAAATATGTAAATTCATATTTTTGCAACTTGATATCGATTGCTAATATGTATATACGAAAAAATCGGTTCACGACACTTAATTTAAGATTGTAAAATTTTTCCAAATACACTGTCGCTTTGCTATGTTTACAACTCTCAATAACATCAAAACGGCTTGATTGCATAAATATGTAAAGTTCATATTTTTACGCATCTTGATATCGATTGCTTAATATGTATGTATCAAAAAATCGATTCTACACCTTAATTTAAGATTTCAAAGTTGTTCCAAATACACTGTCGCTTTTGCTATAGAACAACTCTATGACAACTCCAATAACATCAAAACAGCTAATTTGCATAAATATGTAAAGTTCATATTTTTACGCATCTTGATATCGATTGCATAATATGTATGTACGAAAAATCAATTTTACATCATAACTTAAGATTGCAAATTGTTCCAAATACACTGTCGCTATTGCTATAGAACAACTCTATGACAACTCCAATAGAATCAAAACGGCTAATTTGCATAAATATGTAAAGTTCATATTTTTACGCAACTTGATATCGATTGCATAATGTGTATGTACCAAAAAATCAATTCTACACCTTAATTTAAGATTGTGAAGCTGTTCCAAATACATTGTCGCTATGGCTATACGACAACTCTATGACAACTCAAATAACATCAAAACGCCTAGTTAGCAGAAATATGTAAAGTTCATATTTTTACGCAACTTGATATCGATTGCTTAATGTGTACGTATCAAAAAATCGATTCTACACCTAAATTTAAGATTGTGAAATTGCTCCAAATACACTGTCGCTATGGCTATACGACAACTCTATGACAACTCAATAACATCAAAACGGCGAATTAGCATAAATATGTAAAGCTCACATTTTTACGCAACTTGGTATCGGTTGCTTACTGCGTATGTATCAAAAAATCGATTCTACACATTAATATAAGATTGTAAAATTGCTTCAAATACACTGTCGTTATTGCTGTACAACAACTCTTTGACAAGTCTAATAACTTCAAATCGGCTAATTAGCATAACTATGTAAATTTGATATTTTTACGCAACTTGATATCGATTGCTTAATGTGTATGTATCAAAAAATCGATTCTACATCTTAATTTAAGATTGCAAAATTGTTCCAAATACATTGTCGCTATTGCTATAGAACAACTCTATGACAACTCAATAACATCAAAACGGCTAATTAGCATAAATATGTAAAGTTCATATTTTTACGCATCTTGATATCGATTGCATAATATGTATGTACCAAAAAATCAATTTTACAGCTTAATTTAAGATTGTAAAGTTGTTCCAAATACGCTGTCGAAATTGTTATAGAAAAACTCTATGCCAACTCCAATAACATCAAAACGACTAATTTGCATAAATATGTAAAGTTCATATTTTTACGCATCTTGATATCGATTGCTTAATGTGTATGTACCAAAAAATCAATTCAACACTTTAATTTTGGATTCTTAAATTGTTACAAATACATTGTCGCTATTGCTATATGACAACTCTATGACAACTCCAATAACATCAAAACAGCTAATTTGCATAAATATGTAAAGTTCATATTTTTGCGCATCTTGATATCGATTGCATAATATGTATGTACCAAAAAATCAATTTTACATCTTAATTTAAGATTGTAAAAATGTTCCAAATACACTGTCGCTATTGCTACAGGGCAACTCTATGACAACTCCAATAACATCAAAACGACTAATTAGCATAAATATGTAAAGTTCATATTTTTACGCAACTTGATATCGATTGCTTAATGTGTATGTATCAAAAAATCAATTCTACACCTTAATTTAAGATTGCAAAGTTGTTCCAAATACACTGTCGCTATTGCTATAGAACAACTCTATGACAACTCCAATACCATCAAAACGGCTAATTTGCATAAATATGTAAAGTTCATATTTTTACGCATCTTGATATCGATTGCATAATAAGTATGTACCAAAAAATCAATTTTACATCTTAATTTAAGATTGCAAAGTTGTTCCAAATACACTGTCGTTATTGCTATACGACAACTCTATGACAACTCCAACAACATCAAAACGGCTAGTTAGCATAAATATGTAATGTTCATATTTTTACGCAACTTGATATCGATTGCTTAATGTGTATGTATTAAAAAATCGATTCTACACCTTAATATAAAATTGCAAAGTTTTTCCAAATACACTGTCGCTATTGCTATAGAACAACTCTGTGACAACTCCAATAACATCAAAACGGCTAATTTGCATAAATATGTAAAGTTCATATTTTTACGCATCTTGATATCGATTGCATAATATGTACATTTATGTACTAAAAAATCAATTCTACACCAAAATTTAGGATTGTTAAATTGTTCCAAATACATTGTCGCTATTGCTATAGGACAACTCTATGACAACTCCAATAACATCAAAACGGCTAGTTAGCATAAATATGTAAAGTTCATATTTTTACGCATCTTGATATCGATTTCTTAATGTGTATGTACTAAAAAATCGATTCTACACCTTAATATAAGATTGTAAAGTTGTTCCAAATACACTGTCGCTATTGCTATAGAACAACTCTATGACAACTCCAATAACATAAAACGGCTAATTAGTATAACAATGTAAAGTTCACATTTTTACGCAACTTGATATCGATTGCTTAATGTGTGTGTATCAAAAAATCGATTCTACACCTTAACTTAAGATTGTGAAATTGCTCCAAAGACACTGTCGTTATGGCTATAGGACAACTCTATGACAACTCCAATAACATCAAAACGTACATATTAGCATAAATATGTAAAATTCATATTTC